>NC_138515.1:17916545-18054045 GCF_964252035.2 Podarcis erhardii | reverse complement strand
AACTTTTTCATAGACAAATCCCCATTTTAAATAAACACATTGGTCCAAGGGCCAGGCATGCTGATCTTAAAAGGCTGAATCGGAAATAGTAATGTGCGTTGTAAAACTACAGTTGCCGAGTGACTGGAGTACTTCAGCAAGTCCAAGAGATCATGCCTTCTGGGTTTTTATTTCCTTACAGTGGTTTCATCCAGCTGTCCCAGTTGCAAATAGGCACACTGGGACGTAACACTGGGATTTCCATCATCAATTTTCATATGTGTGTGAATTGTAGGCTTGTGGAGCTGAAAATTTAATCACAGCAGTGATGTTGTGCCTAAAATGTGATTAACCCTTTGCCTGAGAGCCATTTTTAATACCAAAATCCTCCGCCGCCACCTGCTTTACTGTCTATAGTGGGAAATACTGGGGTCTGCAGAAACTGAGCAGAGTTTTGATTGCAAAAAATGACCTGCAAGGAAAAGGGTTAATCTCCTCCTCCCACAATGCTGCTGCTGTGTTTTCCTCATTTATTTTGAGACGTAAACATATGGTTGGGAAAGATCAAAAATGGTCAGATATCAGATTGGCCACATTGCCTCATTTTCTAGTGAGCTAAAGAAACTGCTGTGCATTTAAGTGAAGCACCTCTATGAATTATATACACTTTGGGCTGGCTGTTGACATAAGGATTGCATGCCAACCAAATGTGCATTTCTGTGTATTGATTTGTGCCACTAACTTCTGCTTTGGTGGCATTCCTCATTTGTCTACGCAACTGATTGTTTCTTCAGCACTTCTAGTATTTATTGATTTGGGGAGAGAACTTATTGAACCCTGTTATTTCTCCCTGAATATACTCCCCTGCCAGTATGAAGTTATTTGACAGGTAACCATTAACAAAAATTGCTTGAGTATGCCTTACAGAGAGTGTGGAATGAGGACAACTAAAGCATAAGCAAAGGCATGCTATATAGTGACATTAATGTATAGGTTAGAGGCTGGAAGCAGGGAAGGGAAGAGAGAGCACATTAGTATGCATGCTGAGAAGATATCATCCAAGAGCTGCTTAGATATTTTCAAGGTCCACCAATATATTTTCCTATACTGGCAGTTGTTCGTGAAGTGTTCTGGTCAGGCTGACACTAATGGTAGTTATGTGCATCTAAAATAAATAAATACTATTTATTAGGGGAATGAATGTGCTCAGGGTCCTCCCAGGGAAAGGCTTATGCTCAGTGGTGGAACTTATGATTCACGTTCAGGAGATACCAAGATGTTGAATCCTCAGCATCTCCAGGTAGGACTGGGAGAGACTTGAAATCCCAGAGACCAGCTGCCAGTCAGTGTAGACTGGGGGTTCCCAAACTTGTTTTGGTACCACAGTTCCCATCATCATTATTTTTTTATGATAATCTTTATTGTCATTGTCCCATACAGAACAACGAAATTGAAAAAATCTACATCAAGACATTCAAAAACCAACAAGCCTGCTATCCCAGCTTGGTTAACCCCTTAAAAACTCTGATACCCCATAATTAAATACAATATACTCCCACAGAGACTACCTTACACTGCCTTAAAACCAAAATCGCATTTGGATAGAAACTGTTTCTCAGGCGGCTAGTCCTAGTCTTTATAACCCTGTACCTTCTTCCAGAAGGCAGAAGCTGAAAGAGATCATTTCTAGGGTGCACACTATCCTGCACTATTTCTGCAGCTTTCTTATGACACCTGGAAGCATAGATTTGATCCAAGGTGGGAAGAGTGCACCCAGTTATTCTCTCCACAGTCTTTACAACCCTGGACAGCGTTGGTTTCCCCCTGACCGTGCAGCTCCCAAACCACACACACAGACCATAAGTTAATAGACTCTCAGCAGTACAGTGGTAAAATACCATCAACAGGTCCTTTGAGAGATTATTTTTCCGGAGGATTCTCAAAAAATATAACCTCTACTGTGCTCTCTTCATCAGGTCTTTACTGTTTTCTCCCCAGACCATCATCCATGACCATTGGTCCTGCTAGCTAGGGATGATGGGAATTGTAGTCCAACAACAGCTGGAGTCCCAAGTTTGGGAAACCCTGGCATAGAAAATACTGAGCTAAAGGTACCAACAGAGCTGCCTTGGTAAAAGACAGCTTCCTCTGTTCCTGTGATGCAAAATAGCCTTATCCGAGTAAAGGAAGCATTGTCAGACAGCCTGACCATTGTTGATCCTCTGTCTGAGTAACAGGAAGAGGAAAACAAACCCTGACTTGCTGCTTGAGGACAGAGTCCTTCAAATTGCTCTCCTTTACCCTCCATCTACTTACATTTACATATTAATAAATTATGCAGCAGTAACGAAGAGGTAATTCTGTATATTGTAAAGTGACCAGTGGCGAGGGATTTAGGCCCCTGAGTTCTTCAGGAAATGAAAGTATGTCAACAAGCGTTTTCAAAGCTGTTCAGAGCATAAAGCCATATAGAAATTATCATTTTTATTGAAAAGTGCCAGAATATATATGCAAATTGCCAGTAGTAAGAAGATCCTTCAAAAGACAAGAATGGAAATTGCTAGTCAAAATACTATCAGAAATATTCACAAAAGGATTAAATCCCTGTACTTCTAATTTTGACCATAATCTCATTTTCAATGCCATCACAGGTGTGTGTTATTGTATTGTGATTATGACAAGCTGCTTATCAAATTCCAAAATAATTCCAAAATAATTTTCAAGGTAGACTTTAGGACATGGGTGGTCACTGTGGCACCTTTCAGATATTGTTGGACCCCCAGTCCCATTCAGCCCTAGCTAGAATGGCAAATGTCAAGGGTTTATGGGAGTTGTCTACTAACATTTGGTGGGCATGACAGTTTCCAACAGGAATTTGTGTAGCTGTGTCACAATTATGTAAAGGGATTACACAACTGCAGATGCTTGTTGCGCAAAGTCTTCCACTCACACAGACACATTTGTGGAATTGTGCTAAAGGCTGAGTTCTCAAGATGTTGTTGTTTGGTCATTTAGTCGTGTCCGACTCTTCATGACCCCATGGGCCAGAGCACGCCAGGCTATCTTGGATACTTGAATTTAATCATGTGAATTCTAATATGAACTAACCTGATTCACACTTTCTGAGCTAATGAGTGGATCAGGAGAAAATACACTTAGAAATGTCCACTTTTAGAGATAGGTACATTTAAGAATATGCATCTAGAGATGTATTTAAATGCAAAGTTTCATACTATTTTTTGAAAAAAAGTGGATTAAAGTAGGAACACGATAGAAAGGATTTATGAGTGAACACATGCAAAAGTGATGAGAAACCAGAAATAGACCGCCTCGTCAGTCCCTAGAAACTCTTCCACTTCTGCCTCTTTGATTCCAACTCATTGTTTCTCCCACTCTGCTTGCAAAGCAAATAACCTGGGCTAATGTAATTCAGCAAGCTCCATCCTCAGGAAAGTGGGTCAAAGTACAAAAGGTCATTGGGGAGGAGATGACAGGGCTGCATCTTTTTCCAGAATATCTTAATGAATGCCCACAGCTCCACAAATGTAGGCTGGCACATTGTTTTAAAGAAGTGTGGAAATGAAACTGACATGTAATATATATATATACTGTACAATGTGGGCTCTTAACTGAAAGTTGCCTATGTAATCACAAAGGTATGGATGCTCAGATGTCTGTTCTTGGGCTTTTTTCTTTAACCAGTGTGCAAAGTCAGCTCTTTTATTTCTAGCATGTGTTTTAAATTGATTCTTATTCAAATGTCTCAAAGGTTTAAGCAGAGATGGAGAGATATATCCAGTTTTTTTTTCTTTTGACACCCTCAAATACATCAGCTACCCAGCCTTATGGTTCAGATTAGGTTTGTGGTATGGCAGCCCTGTTGGCTGAAAGTCGAGCTATGTTACAAGCACAGCCCGTGGCTGTAAACATATGGTCTAACATCTTGAACTCATTGAAGAATACTATTGTGGTTCACTTACATTATTAATGTGCCATCCAATTCAAATCCGGTGCATTTGGACTGTCTAAGGTTCACTGCTTTTAAGCGTTCGCCATTCTAGTAATGATAGCATGGGCATTCTGACCAGGAGCTACAGATGGCAAGTAAAAAATGCTGTTTTAAGTATCTTGGAGTGTAAGAGCAGAAGAAAAACTACCACAGGAACATAGGTAAAGGTAAAGGGACCCCTGACCATTAGGTCCAGTCGTGACCGACTGGGGTTGCGGCGCTCATCTCGCTTTAGTGGCCGAGGGAGCCAGCGTACAGCTTCCGGGTCATGTGGCCAGCATGACTAAGCTGCTTCTGGCGAACCAGAGCAGCACACAGAAACGCCATTTACCTTCCCGCCAGAGCAGTACCTATTTATCTACTTGCACTTTGACATGCTTTCAAACTGCTAGGTTGGCAGGATCAGGGACTGAGCAACGGGAGCTCACCCCGTCGCGGGGATTCGAATCACCGACCTTCAGATTGGCAAGTCCTAGGCTCTGTGGTTTAACCCACAGCGCCACCCGTGTCCCTTACCACAGGAACATACTAGATGATATTAGAGCAAATATCCTGTAATACCAATAACTAATAAACAAGCAATTAATAAAAGGAAAGAGATGTTGAAGACATCTTATCTTGAGCTCCCTCTCTCCCTTCTTTTCTGTTTGCAAAATGTATCTGAACTGGGGGATCATTGTTTTGGATGCCTTTATTGGAGTACGTGATGACTGTTCTTGTTAGCGTATCTGTTCCCAATTACTGTATGTAGTGTGGGAGAGTATCTGCGCCACTTTCTTGTTCTGATACTGAAATCTTTCTGTGTGGTCTTGTATGCAATGCTAATATTTTAATTAGGTCTGCAGTTACTCTATAAAGTCACTTACTCCATTCAGATCCCACCACATTGATCTTGCTCATTTGATTTTGAAAAAGCTAATCATATTGAATATATTATAAAGCTTTAGCAATTAAATAATGAACTTTTGGCGCTAAGACAATTAGTATATAGTTTCATATACACTTAAGGGCTTCTTCTGAGTTCTAGACATACTTGAGTAGGTTTTCTCCAAAATCTATTTTGTCAACAACCCTCTTTTCAAGACCCTCTGACATCTAGTTTGCTCACGCCTTCACCAAAAGATAAATGGTATATGTGTGTATATTTTTAGATTATGTACCTTTTTTATGGTGGAGGGTGGAGCAAAAGAGCCAATAGTCCTATCCAATCAGAATTGCCACAGTTATGGATGCCAAAACCTCACAAAGGAAGCAGAAGAGCAGACCTCAAACTCTCCACCCACCCTTAACCCAAATGACATACCGTACTTCTCCATGTATAAGACTAGTATTTTTTATCTTTAAAATATGCTCAAAATTTGGGCTCGGCTTATACACAGGTAGTGCATAGTGGGGACAAGGGATTGGTTGCTGCCGCAATCCGGAAATTGTCAGCGGTCAACAACTCTGGGCAATCTCCCCCCATTTTCTTAATTTGGAGCCCCCCAAAATAGAGGGTGTCTTATACACGAGGGTGTGTTTTACCCAGAAAAATACAGTACTTACCTATGCTAAGAGGGAGGTGAAAAGATTCCACAGGAATCCCACAGGGTGATTATCATTCCAGAGCAATACGTACCTATTCCTTTTGCCTGAGGTGTATTTGCTGTAACAGTGCAAGCCAGTATTATGTTTCAGCTTGGGAAGGTTGGCAAATTCCCACCAGCGCTGCCAGAATGGAGCCTGTTGCATGGAGTAGCAGAGTTCAAGGCCACACCCACCCATGAAACTATGCATTCTCATACCCTCCCAACAGGGACAGGCCTCCTCGTAAAGCTGCCACAACCTGCCCACACGTATGTGAGCTTACCACTTGAGCACTGTTTACTGCAGCAGGCAAGTGGGGGGCAAAGCAGTCCCTCCTTTAGCACAAAGCTCCGCAGAGATTTGTTTTTCCTGACTTTATTTTTTTGTCAAATGAGCACAGTCAATTCAGTTGTTAAACTGTAGCAGGTAATGAATGGATTATCTTATTTTTCTTCCATGCTGTAGTCTGCTCTACTTTCCATCTGTTCTCTTCTCCCAGACAATCCTTATCCTCCATTTGTAGCATCAAAGAATGCTTGGAGGCCAATTTTATTGCTCTCAGAATCCATATAGATCATTATGAAGTAATCCCAGGTTCTGTTACTCTAACTCTGGGGCATGTCTTATCTGATGTTTACTATCAGAGAAAGACGGTCACTCCAAACCATATTGTAAGGTGCTGTGTCTCAAAAATGTCCTTGAACAATTTTCTGTTTTATTTAATCTTTTTGCAAGATTTTGAAAACACTGTACAGCCTAGTCCAGGCATAGGCAAACTTGGCCCTCTAGATGTTTTGGGACTACAACTCCTATCATCCTTAGCTAACAGGACCAGTGGTCAGGGATGATGGGAGTTGTAGTCCCAAAACATTTGGAGGGCCAAGTTTGCCTATGCCTGGACTAGCCCATAACTATTTCCAAACAGTACAAATGAAAACTTGCCATTTGGATGATGATGGTGATGATGATGATGATGGTGATGATGATGATGACAGCTTGTACCCAGCCCATCTGACTCTGTTGCCCCAGCCATTCTGGGTGGCTTCCAGCATAATATATGGAAGAACATCACACAATGAAGTGTCCTGATACAGGACTGTCTTCAATTGTCTACAAAAGGTGGTATAATTATTTATCTCTTTGAGATCTGATGGGAGGGCCTTCTGCAGGGCGGATGTGACTACCAAGAAGGCCCTTTGCCTGGTTCCCTGTAACTTCACTTCTCTCAATGAGGGAAGGCATATTCATTTCTCTCATGCAGAGAATGTGGAGTACCTTTCTTGCCGTGTGAATAATTCCTAACTAAATTACTGTTTTTCTTTACAACTTGCCATCCAAAGGATTATCTTATATATAGTTACTTGGAGATAGTGCAAATAAAGCGAAATGTGATAGCGTAGATGGTTGTAAATGCGAAGGGTAGGCTTACATACCGTATGTGCTAAATTATATAGAATGTCAAGATTCAAGGGGTGTGTGGTCACTAGAAATGCAGGTGAGAATAAATAATTTCACATTTAAATCTATCTTTTTGCTACAATTTGCCAACCAAAGCACATAAATTCTTCAAAATTCCCACTTCTCTGAATTTTGTAATGCATTTCTCCAGCCAAGTCTGCCAAGTAATGTGTACATAAATGCATATACTAGGGTAAAGGATGCATAATGCATATATAAAGTGCATTGTATTAGGGGGAATTGTTTTGCCAAAATATGCATAGTAGGGGAAATTGCATTCAGAAATTAGGATAAATTCATAATAATGAACTTTCACGAGGATTACTTAATTTTTTTGGAAAAAAAATAAACCCACAAACTGATGTGCAAATGTGGAAAAGTGAACGTACAAATATAAAAATGAGAAACTGAAATAGACACTCTCTGGCTAATTGGGAATTGAATTTACTAGACCTCATGGCTACTGCAGACATGCAGGTGAAAATTTCAAGAATTTTAATTGTTTGTACAATACTGTCCACATGTCCAGTCATTCTGTTCCTTACACAAAGAGTACAGCCCTGACTTTACATCTTGAGCACAAGCTGCATTACAGCCCATTTCCATCAGTATTGACTACTAATAGAAGAGAGAACACATGTTGCTTATAAATGATCCAAAAGTCATTAAAGTGAATGAGTCATTTTCCATTCCCTTTAATATTCCTTGGAATACCTACACATACATGCACTTAAGGTGTAATTTTAAGGTCAATGGTTATGATGCAGTTGCTGAACTGTGACATGCTTTGTTGTTGTAAAACAACAGCAGCATCCCAAAACCTAGGTACATCAAGTCCTTTGGCTACGGGAGTGGGCGTGGGAACCAGACTTCTGAGTAAGACGTGCAATTAAGGATTAGAAGCACCATACGTTAATAACCTCACACACACACACACACACACACACACACACACAGAGTATATCTTATATACAGTATATATTCTCTAGTATACACTTTTGATGCGCAGTTGGCAAAAATTCAGCAATATTCAACAAGACCAGATTCTGCCTCTGGGTGTTTAGTCCAGAAATAGTTTGCTTACAAACCACTAGAAAGCAGATTCAGGGCATTTCATTTGTTCACCTGTCATGTTATGAGGCTCTTCTTGTAGTTTTTCTATCCTTGCATTATTTGTTTTTAATTGCTGGCATTTGGTCCAGACGTGGTGGTTACCATGCCCTTCTCTTCTTAACCATTTTCTTTCTATTGTTATTTATTTTTTAATAGGGAAGGGCAGGTGGTGGGATTTGACCCCCAAACTAGCCCCATTCTTGTGTCAGTTGTGTGGAGGGGCAGCCGTGATTACACAAACTGCACTTATGTAGATTCCACTGCTCCTGGAATCCTGTATAAGCAGGATTCCAGGGTCTAGGGAAGCCTATGAATATAGATACTGATTTACTTTGGCATCCTTGTCTCAGATGTCTGCTTGCTTGCTTGCATGCTTATCAACAGTGAACTTAGGTATTAAGGTGTCCTGGTGTGAGGCCAAAATTTGGGGGCCCCTACCCCTCATGCAACCTTTCCAAAGCCGGATAATGAGGCAATCAAGTTTGGGAAGGAGGTGTTAGGCTCTGGCAGGGTCCTAGAGCTCTCCTTTCTCCCTCCCAAAACTGGGGAAATGCTAACTAGGTGCCTCGTTTAAAAGGACCCCCTCAGCTTGACACCCAGTGCATGTGACCACTCGCACACCCCTAAATCTGCCTCGGTGGATATGATAAATTGACCATGCTCTGGCAAAGGCACTTTTCTGCCTAGTTCAGAGGTGTGTAGAAAAAGTGTGGGTACATCTTGTTAGGATATTGATGTCCCGTTCCACCTTAAAAGGAACAGGCATGATTGTTGTGTGTCACATGCCTGTTTAGACTCCAGCACAGCACAGCTTGCTGGGAACTTCCATTTGTGAATACCTTTTGCTTATGCTTTTCGCTTGGACACGAAGGGGAGCAGACATGTTTTTCCTTTGTCCTGATGTGGAATAAAATGCCTGTAAATACGCTTTACACAGCCTCTCTCTGCCTTTCTGTTGCAAAGAGTTCTTATCTTTGCTGGCTTGCGTGCCCAGCTTCTAATGGTTTCTGAAGCTCTGGTTCGCAGATTCATGCTGTTCCAAGGACTGGAGTTTGCCCAGCTGCCAGCCGGTGGGCTGGAGCCAGCTGGGGGTCTGGCAATTGCCCCAGTTTCCTTGGACGCATCCCAACACTTCCTTCCCTTTGGCCTAGGTGGCTTTCTTCCCTTGGTGTGCTGTTTCTTATATGCCCCGCCCTCAAGCCAATCAGCTTTCTTTGGATGGGAATGGCTGGCATGGATTGGATAGCAGACTGCTTCCCTAGATCCCTGATTCAGGAGAAGGTTCCATATTCTACTGATCCACCAAAGAAGCAGTTTGCAAAATGCATATGAAAATTTTGGGTTGCCACTACTAAACTGATTAGTTTTAGCTCTGTCCTAACCCATAGCTATATATGTTTTCTATCTCGTCAATTTGAAAACCAGTGTTTATGCAACATCAGCAGTCAGAATTAAAGAAAAACAGTTCACTCTAGTTGCAGACTGAAAGCTTTTACCTGTGATGCATGCCTTATGAGAAGAATACTAACCCTCTATTCTGGCTGATTAGATAATAAATGTTATATGCAATATTAATACATATTTGTTTATTTTGCAGAAGAGTTGGCTTCAAATATTGCTACATATAGCAGGAAATTTAAAAAGAATATATAATTTCAAAGCAAGTAATAGGTTTTAACTTTTTCCCCCTATTTATAATAGGAATATAACTGCAAAGTAAATGGATTCCCAATTCTAAATACATTTAGTGAATTAATAATGTGTGGTATTCTAGTTCTGCCATCAAGCCACTTTTTTTGATATATCTCATGGGAATCCAGGGGAGTTTATAAGTATGTTTGCCCTCTTGATAATATCAGCCTGACACAATTACATATACTGTTTGTTATAAACTTAGATAACATCTTATTTGCATACACAACTTTTTAACAAGTTAGTTAATCTAGCTTTATGGAACTGGAACAAATCGCAGACTCCATAGTCACCTTTGAGTGGACATATCCTTCCAGGCGTCTTTACCTTAAATAAACAACAACAGCTCTTTTATGGTGGCCTTTCAAGACTCCAAAGGTTCATTTTTGAGCCAGATGCAATTCAGATTGTTGTTATTTTATTTATACCCTGCCCATATCTAAGGCTTAAACTCTAAGCTGAACTCACTACAGGCTCAAATTCTGGAAAAGTGCAAAGCAAGGCACTATCCCTGTCTTCTGTTTTAATAGAGTTACAGATTTTGAAATGCTATGATCAAAAATACGTTCTACTATTCCTTACTTTTCTAGCAGTTTTCACTGCAACAGCTCTCATTACAGTCCTTGGGCATGCTTCCGATCTTTTTTCTCTCTTGGGTGTAGTCATCAGAAACAATCCTAATGGAGCCAGTGGAGGTTTCCAGCAGAACTATAAAGCAAAATGATATTTAATTTAGGCACTTGGCACAATTCCTTTCCAACCTTTCCTGCAAGATGAAATGTTCGGCTTTCAGTCTGCAGCTAAGTACTTGTAAACCCTCCTGTCTCTTCTGAGTATTATGAAGTGTGATGTCAGACATCTGGGCAATACCAAGCGCCACAGACCTCAAAGCAGTGGTTTTTGGAGCTGTGCAAAATATGATCACACTCCTCCAAGACTCAAGAATCAAGATGGATATGTATATTTGAGTGAAGCATTATGGAACTTGCCAGTGCTTTTGCATCATTCTTTTTATAGTGTCACAACAATCTTACCCATCAGTGTTTAGGGACAGTAGGCCCCTCATTTATCATTAGGGAGAATTGCAGCAAATATGTTTAACATATCCACCAGAACATAAAGTTTCGGGACAGACTAACAGCCAAAGTCTGTTGTAGCATCTTCCTCATCACCATAAGTAAAATTGGGGTATATAGGTCTAGTCTCTTAAGAATCCCAAAAGCTCATTTCTGAACCAGACACTGGCAAACTCCCACAGGATCCCTGGAGTATTTGGTGTATCTGGATATCAAGCAGAAATGAGCTTATGATTCTAGATCATTTTATGGAACCCTACTCCATAATTGTATACAGTGTTCTTTTTTCTAGAAAAATAGTTGTTGTTACAGTGAGTGTCACACTTAACAACAACAACAACAACAACAAAAAGTGTCGGTACTGTGTGCCCTTGAGTACCCCCCTGGGGAAAAAAGCAAAGAAAGCACTGATTGTATATGTCAACATGGAGATGGTAATGTAATGTTAAAACAGTGGTCTGTTCTTTTGCTCTTTGTCCAGGCACTTGATTCATGTTCTAGGAAATTTCTGTTCCTTGGTTGTGATTCCTGAGAAAGACTTGTTGGTTTATTTTGGCAAAAGGTGTAAATAAAGAAAGTAGGAAGGAAACATGTATTCCCTGCTTGCTGTTTATGACCACATCCCAAGTCATTCTAGGCCAATAAAAGCTGGTATATTTGGTATAAAGAGAGACAATGTAAGCAAATAAAAACTAAACATACTAGATATTTGCTGGAACAGAGGAGCAGTAAGTGGCACTGAAGGACATTGAGGAAGAGAAACCACTTAGTGTCTGCATGTTTATATTTTCGGTTTTACAGAGCTGGTGATATTGCAAGAGCAATCACTCCGCTGAAAAACACTCCCTTCTGATTACTGCTGACATTAAGGTAGTTAGGATTCCAACTCACAGGTGCAAATAATTTTGGCAGTGATGCTGGTCCATATTCATTACACAGAGAAGTTTTTAGTGTGTGATGTTGTATTGTATTTTTGCTTTTTTTTGTTGGGAGCCACTCAGAGTGGCTGGGGCAACCCAGTCAGATAAATAATAAATTACTATTTTTATTATTATAAGCACCATTTCACCCGACAACACTGCAAACTGTACATGTTTACTCAGAAATAAGTTCCACTAAGTTCATTCGGCTTACTCCCAAGTAAGACCATACAGGATTGTAATTGAGTCTAGTTTCTAAAACACTATGAACGGGGATATGGTTACAAAAGATAATACCATCCTAGCAACTTGCATTAGTATTTGGCATAATTGTTTTTCTGTTTCTGTTTTAATTGTGTCTTCTCGCTGTTCTACAATATGGATGTGGATTTTTGCAGTGGTCACTTTTGCTGCATTCAATACACTGGAACTGCAGCTGTTAATATGAATCTAAAGAAAAGTAAGAAAAGAAAAGGTAGAATGAAGCAGTACTGATTTAACATGGCACAGTCACTGCTGTCTTCTAGACTCTTAATATTTTATACATTTCTTTTCTATTATGCTTTTCAATACATTCTTTTAAAAAAATGAGTAGGATTGTGGGGTTGGTTTGGATGATGTCTTTGTAGTCTGTAACAGAAGAAATGCTTAAGAGGTCAAACCAGTCTCTTTGTTAAGGTAATGGACCTGGCCAAGTCTGTTAGGCACCCATTTACATGTCTAAAGAACTGGTCAACTGCATTTGTTTCTCCAAGGGAACAACTAGCTGGTGATGCTTTTCCAGGAGTGGCAATAGGCCTCCCCACCTCTACTGGCTAGAGGCTATTTCATCTTGTGGGTACAAGAGCAATTGCCCAGGAGTTAGCATTTTGTCTTAGTTTGGTCTGGAACTGGCAGCTGGAAAACACAGAGGCTGAACTTGTTCTTTCTGCTGAAACCAGAGGGACTGCCATAGAAACCTAATGTGAAACAATGATGTTTTGGAGCATAATGCTGTGAGTCCTACCATCTTATGCTCAGGCTCTGCAAATAAAACCATTTTTACACCACAAGTCTCTACTCCAAAGAAACAGGACCCTGGGTAAGCACTGGAATCCCTGAAGTCTCTCACCGCTCTCAAAGACTAGGGTTCACACTACAATAGTATTGAACATTTTATTGGGATAGGGTCATGGTTATGATACCTCTCTTTGACATTCAAAGTACCAAATTTGTTACACTGATGTCAGTGATTGGACAGTGGAGAAGGAATGGTGGAGACCGCCTCCCCCTTCTCCTGGACCTTCCTGAGAAGAGGAGGACAGTATAGATTTACAATGGTGGTTTACAGAAGGTTGTGACTCAAAGACAGAAGAGGGACAAAGCTGGGAGATAATGGAAGAAGAGGAGGGGGAAGCAGCGGAGCCGGAGCAGCTGTCTGACATGTTATCATTAGAAAGCATTCCAGGCCCCCCTTCTCCTAGGACCTGGCGGGCCTTGAAAGTAGGAGAACAGAAAGCTCAGAGGCAGAAAGCACAGATCAGCCAATGTAGGCATGGCATATAATAGGAGAGACAGAGGGGGTGAGACTTTATTCAGAGTAATGCCATTATCCTAGAGATGGCATCCTACATTTCTCTCTGTGAATATTGAATAAAATACCTTGGCTTCTTGTTTTTCCATTACTGGCAGCCTGCCATGAGGGAGGGGGGTCAGATTTCCTGAAGCCTGACAACTGAATAGGTGAAATATTCAGCATCTCTAACTTTGTTAATTACCCTTATGGCATATTCTACCAGGGCTTTGAAACAAAATTTGAAGATATATAAGTTGTGAGGGCCTACACATTATTAGGAGCAAAAAGGAAGAGCTCATACTTAACATTTACAGATTGTTCACATGGGGACAAGTGATTTTAGCTTGGGAGCTTTAGTGAAAGTTCACATACCAAATGTCAGGACCTTGCATAGGAGAGAGATAAAATCTTAATCATTAGACTTCTGCACTACAAGGGTTAAGAATGAGAATCTGGATAATCTGGCTTTCTTATTATGGCAGTAATTATCCACAATGAACAAATTGTCGATGAATAACTCAACATTCCTGAGAGGAGGTGCTCTAAAGAGTCCTTAGGTAGTTTATATCCTGCTATATATAACTATATGGCGGGGGGGACATCCTGCTTCCAGTTATTAGATTTGAGTAAGACGTGGTATTTGATAACACATTTTAGAAGTTGTTCTGGTTTCACCTCCCAGCCAGCATCAAATCCCATTAAGGCCAATAAAAGCAATGGGACTTCTGAATAGACATGCATAGGATTGTGGTGCAAAACACAGTACGACAAGATCTGACTTCAGCCCAGCTTACTCAAGCTTGTTGACAGTATATATGCATGTTCTCAGGATTCAAGATTTACACATAATGTGTACTCTAAGGAATATTTTTTTAAAAAAAGATTTAAGTTTTAATTCATAATGTCAAATGAAAATCCATACTGAAAAACAGAATGCCTATTTCCACCCAAAATTAAACATTTTAGTTCAATGGAAGGACTATGGATATGCTGAATGTTATATCAATGAAATAAATTGGGCTTTAAATGAACTTTAGGTGGATTGTACCCAAAACTGAAATGGGGAAAAAAATTAAAGCTGATGTGGATAAAAATTTATGTGGTGTATTGGACATCATGCTAGACTGTGACCAAGGGACCAGGATTCATATATCCATGCAGTTCACTTTTAGCCAATTTAGACTGCGAACATTGTTCCAAAATCCTTGGATGGAAGGTGGGATAAACACAATGTGTGGGGTTGGTTGTTTTTTAATGATCATACTAGATAGCTATTGGTTTATGTTCAAGGTTTAGAACATTGAGACTGCAGGTATATATACATTTACCTGGTAGTAAATCACCTTGAACACTGGGGCCTACTCCTGAGAAGATTGTTAATGGGAGTTGTCAGGAAAACATTCATGTTGCCCAAATCTGTTTTTTTTATTATTATTTAGAATTATGTGACACAACAGTTAGGGATTTAGAATTTGTGTCATTTGTGCATATGCCACGCATCTGTTTTGGTCCATTGTATACCTAGCATTAGAAGAAGAAAATGGAGCCTCTGTTTCTGAAATAAAATACAATTTATGACACATGGGACATCTGCACAGCAGTGTTTTGAACAAGAATAGTTAATTGAATTTGCCAAAGGTATTTAGGTCTTAAAACACAATTTTAGCCTGAAAAGTGACTATAAAAAGGACACATTTACCAAAGTTTTGCTAACAATGCTTTAAAAATCATGATTTGCTTTTTCATTACTGCTCTAAATGTCAGAGAACCAACATGTCTCTTCCAGCTCTATAATTCTGTAATTCTATGAAACCACTAAAAATGGTTTTTTAAGAAGTCCAAATCCATCTACTTTCTTCTTCTACTACTTCTGTACAGAAGACCTAGACCATGGCAGCCTGTTATGAAATTGACTGGACTTGGAATATAAACAGAATAAATAAACAATAGGATTAGAAAACCATTGTCAATCAGGGCTAAAGGCCTAAGAATGCCCTATTCATTCTAATTAACAGCACAGAGAATGTGCAGTGTCCGGTACAGATTTTGTTAACACCTGGTGCAGAGCTGCTTGGAAAGGGGGATGTTTCGATGCCCCTGTCTGCTCTCAGCCTGTGCTTCTCTGGAAACTACCGGTACATAAAGATGCAAAGGAAAATGCAGGCAGAAGTCTTGCAATCATCTTGTCAAGGCACACTTTTCCTTAAATTGAATGTGTAGACATGTGTTCCATTAAATAAATTTCTTTGTAGTCCTAGAAGTGTCCTTTTCTTGTCTGTCTCTCCTTCCTCCCTCCCTGCCCCCAGCACAGCACTACTTGCAGGAATAGCCCAAAGCAACATTTAGATTAAAGCAGTTTCAGTGAGATTTTAATCCTGTAGACCTTTCCTTCAAATATAGCATGCTTTCTTGAAAGGGACAGTGCCTTTTGCATGGCAGTGAGCAGCATAATGCTGATTAGGTTCATAGACATGTGGAGAAGGTTGCCACCATGAGGTCAACATCTGTTGACTTTGAAAATGATAGGGAGTACTTTGCATTTGAGATAATTGCTGTTTATGAAGGCTGGTTTTTTTTTAATATACTCATAAAATTACAAATTCATAACAGATGAAATAGTTTTTAAAAAGATTATTGGGTTCCCCCCTTTCTTTCTGATACACAAAGTATAGATCCAGCCCACATAGCATGTAGGTTAATAGAGGTGCGAGAAAATAGTTGGATGCAATCATATCTGATTATGGGCTTTTTTTTGCCTTGAGTTTCCCACATTAGTATGCAATTAAGGAACAAGAAGTTTAATGGCATTAATGATTGATACTCAAAATCCAAAAGTGCTAGATCCATCAAAAAAACGGGATGCAGTGCCAAACCCTCCCCAGTATGATTTTTCTTGCATTTTTTTTTTTTTTTTTTTACTCTCACTCCAGAGTCACTATAGTGACTCCTCTTTTCTTTGATGTAGAGAAGTCAATCAACTCAATTCCAGAGCCTTGGTGTGATACTAAGCATTGTCATGTGAAATTATTTGCAAAGTAGCGAAGTGTAAGTTATATCATCTGGCTATTATTTTGCTATTACTCACTTAACAGAGGGGGGAAGAGGCTCATAAAAGCTGTCATTATCCAAAATGAAACACAGCTAGGTACAAGTAGTATTTCAGGGACAAGAAAATAGCTAGGCAAGAATGAATGGTATTTATTCCCTGCATTGCATGCTGCGTTCTTTTTGTCTTACACCTGAATGATTGCTGCTCACATATATATATATATATATATATATATATATATATATATATATTTCTACTGCCATAAGTGGCAACATAAAAGGTACCCTTCAGGATGATTCACTTCAAATCTCCCCTTTTCCAGACACTTAATTTTTCTTCTCCTCAGACATAGTGGAAACATGACCAACATGGAGGTCACATTTGTGAACAGGCTGCATATATGTTGTGTCCTGTCGTCACTAAGCTGTTGCACAAAAGTTAAAACTGTAGCTATCAGCTTTGGGAGAACTGATTATCAGCTTTTATGCCACATGAGCTGAGGGTGGCTCCTTACATCTTGACCAGAGAGAGAGAAAACCCAACTGAATAATAAAAAATGGTGGGCTGAATTTGCACTAAAAGTTGATGGGGATCTTGCAAGGTTTTTTTTTTTCCTTTTCTTTCCTTACTCATGGTCCCTCATTTTTCAAGTAGGACACATGATCACTCCAGCATGAGCAGCTATCTGCACGTGGGGTGTTAAAAGTAGGGTATTAATTACATGTTTCTGCATACCATAAATTCTGTTGTTCTACAGGAAGGAAGAACACAGGTCAGGTGACACACATTCATGCTTCACATTGGCTCTTAACAGACATTGGCTTGGAACCTGAGATCCCATGAACAGTGATGAAGGAACCCTCTCCGTCACCTGGGGCAGGACACCGAGGGGCGGGGCGAACTGCATGGTGATGCATGTGCAATGACCATACGGACTGCGCATGACCACATCCTTATGGACTGTGCACGCGCAGCAGCCAGTATGGACGCCGTGCGGACGCGATGCAAGCGGCGCCCACTCTAACTGTGTGCATGCCCTCCACCACGTTACAGCTGGGGGGAGGCAGCGGGCCATCTTGTCATACAAACCCCCTTCACCCCCCTTCATACACCCCTGCCCATGAGCAGAACTCTGCTCTTGGGACACTCCCACTAGTGGAATGGCAGAGGAGATTTTCCATTCTCAGGTCAACTTACAATCCAAACCAGTATGTGAGCAAATGATATACAGTGGTACCTTGGGTTAAGAACTTGATTTGTTCTGGAGGTCCGTTCTTAACCTGAAACTGTTCTTAACCTGAAGCACCACTTTAGCTAATGTGGGACTCCCGCTGCTGCTGCCGTGCCGCCGCCGCGCAATTTCTGTTCTCATCCTGAAGCAAAGTTCTTAACCCGAGGTACCATTTCTGGGTTAGCAGAGTCTGTAACCTGAAGCGTCTGTAACCTGAAGCGTCTGTAACCCGAGGTACCACTGTACCCAGAGCAAATGTGTACTGATACAGTACAATTGGGGGAAAACTCACATATCAACAGAGCCTATGAGAAGGGTATGCACAAATCCTATCAGCTCTGAACACTGCTCATGCTGCCTGAACATGATGGGACTTGGAGTCCAACAACATCCGGAGGGCCACAGATACCCCAAGCCTGGTGTAAGCCCCTCTGCAACTTAAATATTACTGACAACACAATGATAACTTACAGTAACGTAGCGAAAGGGTTTTTCTTTGCTCTGTTTAAAGTTTTCATTTAATAAAGTTGTTCTGAGTGAATTGTTTACGAGATTCAACATTATGAGAATGCAATTATTTTGTACCTAGGAATTTTTATCTGCCAAGTGAGTTTATGGCATTTAACCATATTACTTTATGGGCAGCTTAAAATAGACTGCTAAATGTGCATGCACAGTTTTTCACAGTGCTCAGTTCTTACAGTGCATTTTTGTCTCCACTCCCCGCCCATCTCATCCATATTGCCAATGAACATATGTGCAGATTGCTGAAACTTCGCTAAAGCATTCTTCATCCAAATGTGTGCCTAACTGCAAGAAAACAACATTTGGAAATTCAAAAATAAAACACGGGGGAATTCCTAATGTGTCAATTCCAGTTTGGAAACAAGACCAAGTAATTTGTAACTGCAAAATGCAGGGAGAAATTGGGATGCACAAAATTTCAGAAGAAGGTGTCCTTCTCCCTTGTGCTTTCCAATTTATTTTCAATTCCATGAGTCTGAGGCAAAGTCAGCATGCTGTGTCTTGATGATTGCTCCTTGATTGACCTGGCTCTCATTGTTTTGCTTTGTGGCAATCATAACCTTAACGTTATGAGGAACGCAAGGAAAAAACCCAAGTGTCAAATCAAGTCAGCTCCTGAAACATTTGGCACTTCTCAGTTATTAGAGTTTGTTTGTTTTTAGAGCAGCATGAGGCAACTTGTATGACAATCTGTAGTTATATAAAATGCTTTGTAGATATCCATGGATATTTGTGTTTTGTTTGCTTCTCGTTGAAAAACCCTCATTGAAAAATCAGGAGAAATAGTCCACACACACACAAGCATCCCCCACCAGAGACTATAAATAGAACAACACATGGTAGATATGGAGTATGAAAGTTCCACATTCCCCAAGGGGCATTTCCTGCCCTACAAGGTGAATACCACTGAGCTCCTGTAACAAAGGACATTCTTTTCCTGAAGTGGATGGTAAAATTGTAAAGCTTCAGGACACTACACATCAGGTGAACTTGAAAAGGTTAGAATAGTCATTACTTGTATTCTTGTTCTTCCTTTTGCAGTCCTCCCCTGTCCCCTCCTTGTTACAATGTAAGGATTTAGCATTTTGTTTTCACATCAAATGATGATCAAGAAAGTGCACTCTGTCTACTGTGTTTGTTCATGCATTTCATGTGCCTTTTTTAAAAAAGTGAGTCTTTTATTTTAGGGGTTACCGTGTTTTTACTTAATGTATAATGCCAAAGAAAACAAAACAGGTTGGATCTGCAACAAAATGTTGCAGTTTGGAGTGATCCTGTCCTGTTCAGGATTTCCTGGACACACTGTTACATTCTATCCCTCCACAGATTTCCATCCTCGCCTTCAACATTCAGGCATATTCTGTGCCGTCTGAGTATGCTCCATTCTAACCAGGCTGTTTTGCAACCAACCCAATTTTCCTTTTCTTCTTAAAAGATTTTTGCATGTATCAAAAGAAGGGATTCTGCTTCAGCACAAGTGGAAGAAGAGTGCTGCCCACTTCCCGAAGCCTGCAGAACATATTTTAAATGTATTTATTTATATCCATTATGAATTGCTTTCTTGCAGTCCACGGGACTCTCAAGAGTTTCCTCCAGCACCATGATTCAAAAAAGCATCAGTTCTTCGGCAATCAGCCTTCTTTATGGTCCAGCTCTTACTTCCATACATCACTACTGGGAAAACCATAGCTTGAACTATACGGACCTTTGTTGGCAAGGTGATGTCTCTGCTTTTTAAGATGCTGTCTAGGTTTGTCATTGCTTTTCCCCCAAGAAGCAGGCATCTTTTAATTTTGTGACTGCTGTCACCATCTGCAGTGATCATGGGGCCCAAGTAAAATCTCTCACTGCCTCCATTTGTTCCCCTTCTATTTGCCAGGAAGTGATGGGACCAGTGGCCATGATCTTAGTTTTTTGTTGTTGTTGTTGTTGTTGTTGAGCTTCAGACCATATTTTGGGAGTGCCTGGCGTGCTCTGGTCCGTGGAGTCACGAAGAGTCACAAACAACTAGTTCAGATTTAAACTAAAACAAATCATAACCAATATGGCATCCCTAGTTTCCTGCAGTTGCTATGCTGGCTACCAATATGGACTACCCGAATTGTGTCTAACAATACATCTGTAATCCTGCTCCATGAAACTAATTCCATACATGGAGCTGTTGGACAGCTTCCATCTTTTTTAAAAAACTGGTCTAGCTCTTTTTAGCAGCAGCCTGACATAGTAATGAAAGAGGGGAAGCATGAAGATAAATGGCAGGAGAAGCTTCACCAGCTACACATCTGTATCAAGGTGCAATAAAAGGAAAGGAAGGGGAAGGGGCCGGGTTAGATCAGAAAACTAGATAACTGTCACCAGTGCCGCATTTACTTATAAGCTAAACTCTTGGGGTGGGGAGTGGGGGCAAAAAAATTAAAGGAAAAAAAACTGGATGTACATTTCCAAAATATAA
This sequence comes from Podarcis erhardii, assembly GCF_964252035.2. Classification (NCBI taxonomy): domain Eukaryota; kingdom Metazoa; phylum Chordata; class Lepidosauria; order Squamata; family Lacertidae; genus Podarcis; species Podarcis erhardii. The sequence goes on along the minus strand of NC_138515.1, from coordinate 18,033,420 downwards.
GATTAAAAAACAAATAAAGTAAAACCTAAATACAGCAACAGTGCCAAATGGCTTTAGATACTTATTATGTCCATAAATTACCATATAGCATATATTCAACACACACAAAAACAGTGACCGTTTGTTGTTGACAAAGAGCTCCATTACCTTCAGTAGCTTAGGGCCTCATCAAACCTAAATCCGGCCCTAACTGTCACCACGTGGCGTAAGTGTGTCAGTTACAGGAAACAATATTTTTGTATGGCTAAGTGGTATTTCACAGCGAGGTTCAAAACCATTTGGTGTTGCTTTGCAAATTTATTGCACAACCCAGATTAAATTGTTTAAGATGCAAAGGTTTCCTCAAAATAGACCCCCCCTTTTTTTTCCACAGAGATGCAGGAAGACAAAGAAATGCGGGCACAAACACACACACACACACACACACACACACACACACACCACTCAATGCTGGAGAGAGGACTGGGGTAGTGGTTCCCAAAAAGAGGGGAAGACAAAACAGCTGCATTTTAAATAAAAGCACACATTCTACTCATGTAAAAACATGCTGATTCCCAGACCGTCCACTGCCAGATTTAGAAGGCGATTGGGCCAGATCCAGTCCCCGGGCCTTAGTTTGCCTACTCATGCTCCAGAGAGACTTTGAGGGGCAAAACAATGCTGAGGTTGGATGTGGGGACAGGAAAGTCCTTTTCCACAAGATTCCTCCCATCCACGGTTCTCGGCATCGAAACCATTATCTTAGAGATAATGTTCATTACCGTGCCTTGAAAACTTGAATATAAGAACTTCAAGAGCACAGGTGAGCCTTGACTTACTTCTAGGCAATGTTTAGGATCTTGTGAGAAAAAAATTCTCCTTGCAAAAGAAACACTAACTAAAATGTCATCAAATTTAGCACATGTGGTAGTGAGGAAAATATACAGCCTAATCCTAAGGAGGAAATTCTTAAATGGGAAGTGTGTTGTAAAATGTGAATTCTCGAATCATTCTTTGCGTGGTAAGGTCCCGACCCCCTGATAGGGGTCGTGCCTTAGGCTCTAGTCTTCCCAGGCTTTGTACAGGGCTACACCCCCAGATTCCTTTAACGGAATACCCTTCAATGTGTGGGGCAGATGATGGCACTACCTCCCCTCCTCTCTTCTCCAGCAATATTCCAATGCCTAACCGCCAAACCTTACCAAGTTGTGACGATTTCCTACGAGGTAGGCAAAAACCAAGTGGTCAGTGCCAATTTGCCAAGTGGAAAAAGTCCTACCAGGCCCCTCAACGGCGACCAACTGAAGTCCATAGCAAGGTCAAGAGACGAAAAACCTAAAGGGCGGGAGGGTGGGAAAACTAGAGCAGCTGAAAGCGCGAAAAGGGGAGAGCTCCCTGCTGCGTCCTGCTTAAATCAAGCAGGCCACACCCCCAGACCATTTGGATTGGTCACCTAGACAGTGACACAGCCGGGAATCCCCCAATCACGTGGGGCTGAGCACACCCCCTGCACATGTGGAGGGATTGTGAGAGCTCGCAGCCCCACCTCCTCCTTAAGGCAGAAGTTGCTTTATGGTCAAGGATCATATAATCAGGGGTTTCTAATATTTCCAGGAAAAGAATACTATAGCATATTCCCCATTAAGGAAGATATTAACTAATTCCCACCCTCCTGTGCTTCTGTTACTTGTTATGTCTTCATCATAATCGGCATAACAAGAAGCTACTACTGACCCGGATTAAAAATGGTTTAAAAATGTTGTTGAGTAATGAAAGCAAATAAACAACAAATCACAGTCAGAAAGCCACATTTAGCTGATTTGTGCTTCTACTCCAAATACTAGCAAATGCTTGTTTCCTAATCCTCCTCCTAAAAGAAAAGGAAACAATTCTTTTTTAAACCCTGAAAGGAAACTGTGTGATCTCCATGTCCCCTTTGTTGTGTTGCCCATCATTAGTATGTCTTCATTTTTGGAAAAAAAATTAAATGGAAAAAATGGAAAGTGTTTCCCCTGCTTTCCTTACATTTTTTTTCTATGAGAAGTCAGCATCACTAATTCATGTGAGCTGATAATCATGTTACAGGTTGGTTTAATGAGATTAGTGCTTTTGTAATTATTATGGTAATACACTGTCTCTGATTTGTACATAGTTCTCTTCTATTAATTAGTTTGTGATTGCTTAGCTATAATTTAGTTTGTCTCATGGCCTAAGTTTATTATACTAAGTCATGTACCGTATTTTTCGCTCTATTGGACGCAGTTTTTCCCCTCCAAAAATTGAGGGGAAATATGTGTGCGTCCTATGGAGCGAATGCAGGCTTGTGCCATAGCCGCGCGCAACTCCTCTGGCAGGGAGAGGCTGCACGGGGCTATGGCTTCTTTAGCCCTGTGCAGCGTCTCCCGGCAAGGAGTGGCTGCACGGGGCTAAAGGGGAAGCCAAAACAGCGAGCGGGATCCATCCCGCTCGCTGCCTTGCCTTCTTCCATAGCTGCACGCAACCACTCTGGCAGGGAGAGGTTGTGTGAAGCCTGTACACTGCTCTTTGGGGCTGGGGAGGGGGGATTTTTTTTTCCTTGATTCCCCTCCCCCCTAAAAACTGGGTGCGCCCTATGTTGCGAAAAATACGGTATGTATTAACTCTTACTGCCTGAGGATGATGCAGTTACAGGAGCATCCTGGGAGCGAGGTGCCTTTGGAAATTTTCACTAAGGCTCCTGAGATTACCCAGGGGCCTTGGGAAACTGCAAGTAGCCCTGGTGCCTTGCTGCAGCTTCCGCAAAGGGCTTAGCAGCAGTCATCTCACAGCCTTCCTTATTGTCAGGGCCATCGCCAGCTACCCTTTTGGAGAACGGGAATTGGCAGCACTTGAAGGTCCATGAGAGAAAATTAGTATTATTATTTTGAATTTGCATTTTCTTTATTTGTTAACATTCTTATATTACATCGGTAAACGTTGTCATGTTACATTACAGGACTTATTATAATATAATTTCCAACATGTATACAAAAATTATATACAGTGGTACCTCGGGTTACATATGCTTCAGGTTACATACGCTTCAGGTTACAGACTCCGCTAACCCAGAAATAGTGCTTCAGGTTAAGAACTTTGCTTCAGGATGAGAACAGAAATCGTGCTCCGGTAGCACGGCAGCAGCAGGAGGCCCCATTAGCTAAAGTGGTGCTTCAGGTTAAGAACAGTTTCAGGTTAAGAACGGACCTCCGGAACGAATTAAATACTTAACCCGAGGTACCACTGTACAAATTTTATATATTTAGAAAGAAAATGAAACAAACAAAACGAAATAACAAAGAGAAAAAACAAAAACAATTTCCCCCCCAAATCATATACAAACACCCTAGACTTCCTGTCTATCCCGTTGTATATTCCTTTTTTACCATTGAATGTACTCTGATTATTGTATATTTCTTTACATCTTATCTAATACATTCCTATATCAATATGTGCTCTTAGTCTTATTCCTCAGCTCAGTCTCACTCCAATGTCAATCAAATGCTAGCATAGATAGCGAACCTTTACTGTATTTTTGAACATATGTTTTATATCTATCCCACTTTTCCATAAATTTTTGTTTTGAATTTGTTAACTGCGCCATTTCTGCAAATTCTTGTAACTTGTAATACCAGTCTGTTATTGTCGGGGCTTCTTGTTTCTGGTCCATGAGAGAAGATTAGATGGAGCTGTTTGGGTCCTGTTGCACTATACTGTGAAATGGGTTCCGAATAATAGGACCCTCTGACCCCCTCCCACCCAGTTATTTTGGAAAATAATTAGTTTTAGCCAAGCTTCTTTCGGAACAGAGGTTAGAGTGGGTGTCTCACCATCCCTAGGAAATTCATGGTGCATCCTTTTGGGTGGTAACTGGATAAGTGCATGAATATTGTGAATGGAGAAGGCATTTAAAGACCAGAACTTTAACAAAAAATGGGGGGGGGGGAATCATAATTTATCTTGAAGACCACTGTAAGCAGATGAAAACTTTAGCAGGACTACAATAACACTAGTAACGTTGCAAGTACTATTTTAACATTCTGTTGGGAGCTGCCCAGAGTGGCTGGGGAGACCCGGCCAGATGGGTGGGCTATAAGTAATAAATTATTATTATTATTATTATTATTATTATTATTATTATTATTATTATTGGAAAAGATGCAGTGGAGAAGGTTTAATAATAGGATCCATGAAGGGGAGGTGGGAAGTCCAGAGATCTGAAGGAATCTGGAAATGTGGAAGTGCATGATGGTATTGCTACCATTTTATACTTGTAAAATGAAATAAAAATTATTTCAAAAACACAGAAAGCACACTATCACATGCGGCTTGCTATTTTACTGATAGGGTCATTTTTTAAATTATTTATTAAATTTATATGCTGCCCTACCTCACGAGATCCCAGGGCAGTTCACATAATAATACACAAGATAAAACACAAGTAAACAATTAAACCAAACAACAAAACAATAACTGCCCACAGAAACATTTCAAAGGCTGTAGGACATTAGTCAGCCAAAGAGGAAAGTTTTTGCCTGGCGCCTAAAAATATATAATGTAGGCACCAGGCGAACTTCCCTGGGGAGAGCATTCCACAAAACACAGAAATTACCCATGACTTTTTTGCAGGACCTTTTTCACGAGTGTGCGTTTGTATGTGCAGAAGAACTAGGCAGCCAAGAGTCGAATCTGAGTTTGTCATCTTTAGTTAACTGGCTGCCTGCCATCTCACTCCAGGCCACTTCTGAGAGAGTGTGCCATCTGAGGACACTGTTACTTGAGGCAGGCAGCCAGAGAGTAGGAAGGCTAATACATTTTGCAACACACACACACACACACACACACACACACACACACACACAGTCTTCCAGGCAGATTAAGAAGCATATTGCTTTCTTCACTGATAAGATAGGTAAATTCTGCATGACTATCCTTTGATGAGGTGGGAAATACCGGTAAATATTTCTCCTTGGGAGGGTTGGCTCTGCACATGCTCAGAAGAGCTCAGCATTACGTAGAAAGAAAATTGCTGGAAACAAGGTGTGGCAACCTTGACTAGATGTTTCCTTTCTTCTGGAGCGTTAACTTATTTGCTTACAGGATGGCAAATCAGTCTACTTTTCTGTTGTTTTTACCTGTTTTCATCCATAAATGTAAAATGTATCTCAGCCCAATTCCACATTGCTATTTTAATTGAATGAGTATATAAGAAAGCTGATCACTGAAGAATTGATGCTTTTGAATTATCGTGGTGGAGGAGACTCTTGAGAGTCCCATGGACTGCAAGAAGATCAAACCTATCCATTCTGAAGGTAATCAGCCCTGAGTGCTCACTGGAAGGACAGATCCTGAAGCTGAGGCTCCAATACTTTGGCCACCTCATGAGAAGAGAACACTCCCTGGAAAAGACCCTGATGGTGGGAAAGATGGAGGGCACAAGGAGAAGGGGACGACAGAGGACGAGATGGTTGGATAGTGTTCTCGAAGCTACCAGCATGAGTTTGACCAAACTGTGGGAGGCAGTGGAAGACAGAAGTGCCTGGCATGCTCTGGTCCAGGGGGTCACGAAGAGTCGGACACGACTAAACGACTAAACAACAACAAATATATTTGGAGTTTATATTTCAATTCATACTTTTAAACAGTTTCCCACAAAGAAAAAAATCACCATTTTAAACCTATTTTAATACTTAAAAAAATAAAAATAATGAGCTGGAATATTCAGAAAGTGTACAAACCAGCAGAGCCAACATTCTGATCCACCTACTTCTAGACTGAGATGATGAGGTTGGTTCATATCAGAATTCTCCAGGGATTAATTCCTCAAGCATCCTATACAAGTAGCACCTTATTCCTTTTCTTTCTAAGTAATGTAGGCCAGCTAAATGAAGAGTGTGTTATGTGAAAATCGTGTTCCCTCTATTGTGGTCATGTCAAATGCCACGGCTGCTGTGTTTGCCAACATTTTTCACCTTTGAAGATCCCTGTGAATCACCAGCCATGGGGAACAAAAAAACGTTAAGGGCTTTTGCCAGTTGCAATAGCCATTGTGGGAGTATGTGATAGTGCGCTTATATAATTAGCTTTATGCAGGGAGAAAATAAGCACACCTCCGAAGTCAAGGTCGCTGAAGATAAAAGCAAAATCAGAAACAGTTCCTATGGAAGGCTCCTGGAGTGCTAACTTTTCCAGGATAAATGTTATTTTGAAAGTGGTTTCAAGTTGTTTGTAATCAAAAACCTGCTGGTGCTGCTCAACTAGAACTACATTAAAAATGGAAAGCATAATGCTGGTGGTCAACAAAAGAGGTTTAAAAACTGTTTCAAGGCAAATTTCAAACAATGTGGTATAAACACCAACAATTGGGACACACTTGCCTGTGAGAGCTCCAATTGGAGAACAGCCTTTATCAAAGGTATCATGGGCTTTGAAGACGCTTGAACTCGGGACGCAAGGGAGAAACGTGCCAAGAGGAAGGCACGCTTGGCAAATCCACACCGTGATCAACTCCTGCCAGGAAACCAATGCCCCCACTGTGGAAGGACGTGTGGATCCAGAATTGGCCTCCACAGTCACTTACGGACTCATTGTTCAAACTGTGTTAATGGAAAACAATCTTACTCTGCTATGAGTGATTGCCGAAGAAGAAGAAGAAGAAGAAGAAGAAGAAGAAGAAGAAGAAGAAGAAGACATGAATCTGGGTCTGAAGGAGCTGGTGAGATAGTTCACAGACAGGAACTGCTCACCACAACTACAGGAAAAAGGAGGAGGAAGTGTGTCATGTGTGTGGCCTGTCATTTTAGAAGACATGCCTGATCTGTAATGGAACGTCCTTGCCCTCTCTTCTGTGTGGCAACCAGTTGGAGTCTTAGACTTGCCTAAATGGCTAGTCCTAGCTGCTATGCCATACAATCCAACATCATTTCTCTGATGAAAATAGGGATGTCTATATTATTATTATTATTATTATTATTATTATTATTATTATTATTATCCCACCCATCTGACTGGGTTACCCAAGCAACTCTGGGCAGCTTCCAACACATATAAAAACATAATAAAACATTAAACTTTAAAAAACCCTTTCCTATACAGATGTCTTCAGATGTCTTCTAAAGGTGGTATGGTTACTTATCTCCTTGGCTCAAGGGTTACATAACTCCAACATCTGTCCAATGAAAATAGCAATGTCCTAAAGAGAAGCAGGACATTCTGGGATCAAATCAGAAACTGGGATGGCTTCTGCAACTGTGGGGTTGTCCCTGGAGAATAGGGACACTGCTATGCTGATTTGTCGATGCATCATTTACCAATAAATGCACCCACTGATGTTACCTTGACTCCTGCTGTTTCCTGGCATTGGGGCAGACCCATTACAAGGTTTCTTCACACAGTGGCTACTCTTCCTAAACCTGTGGGATACTACAAAGGGGAAGCACAACATGACCTACAACAGTTGGGAACAGGAGTTGGAAGCAGATGTAGAATATATATTTTGCAGAAATGTAAACCAAAATCTGGGCACAAGGATTGATCTGTGGAATCCCTGCTTTGCTTTTTATCCCATTTGTAACCCTAGCAGAAGCACGGTGTCCATGAAGTATGGCTATTGAGCCATGTTGATTAAGGAACACAGCCTTGGCTATCAGGACATCCCTTTATCTCTGACTACTGGCTGGCAGAGAATGACTGGGGATGGATCACTCCTTTCTACACTTCATCACTGTTCATTGCTACATTCTACACTGTTAAAGGAAGTTTCTGCACAACTAGTCAGCTCTTTAGTGACACAATATTTGGAGAAAGGAAGTGGGGGTGGGTGGGGAGGAAGGAAGGAAGAGGTATCACAAAGTGCTGGTTTTTGTGTGTTGTTTCTCTGTGTGAACTGTAGCACTGATCCCAGCACCTTGATTTTTCATAGACTAATGCTGATGACAAACCTAGACAGCATCTTAAAAAGTAGAGACATCACCTTGTCAACAAAGGTCCGTATAGTAAAAGCTATGGTTTTCCCAGTAGTGATGTAGGGAAGTGAGAGCTGGACCATAAAGAAGGCTGATTGCTGAAGAATTGATGCTTTTGAATTTTGGTGCTGGAGGAGACTCTTGAGAGTCCCATGGACTGCAAGAAGACCAAGCCTATCCATTCTGAAGGAAATCAGCCCTGAGTGCTCACTGGAAGGACAGATCCTGAAGCTGAGGCTCCAATACTTTGGCCACCTCATGAGAAGAGAAGACTCCCTGGAAAAGACCCTGATGTTGGGAAAGATGGAGGGCACAAGGAGAAGGGGACGACAGAGGATGAGATGGTTGGATAGTGTTCTCGAAGCTACCAGCATGAGTTTGACCAAACTGCGGGAGGCAGTGGAAGACAGGAGTGCCTAGCGTGCTTTGGTCCATGGGGTCACAAAGAGTCGGACACGACTAAACGACTAAACAACAACAGCAAATGCTGATGCTCACAGTTGCCAAATAACTGAATTGATGCAGAAGTAAAAATGACTGGTCTCCTGTGGCACTAGTTATAAAAGGAAGCAACTGTACCATCACAATAACGCATACCCTCCAAGTGTTGGCCCAATCTTCCAGGGACAGTTCCAGAATTACAGAAGCCATCCCCGATTTGAATGTCCCGGTTTTCCTTTTCCTTTCCCTCCAAGTCTCAGAGAACAGTTAAAAGTGGTGCCTGGATGTTTGTAGGTGCAAAAATGGAGTCCTGTTGCTACTGAAAATAAAATACCTGCACCAAATGAAGGAAATAGTGAAGCTGGCATACAAAGCCCATCCTATACTTTTGAAGGAAAATGTAACCAATCTACTTTATTTTTTTTTTAATTGCAATATTTTAGCAGCCAGCCATTTTATTAGGAAATGTGTGCAGTGTTTATTCCTTTACTGTAAACTGAGCCTTACACAGCAAGCCTTTACATGTCTACTCAGAAGTAAGTTCCACTGTATTCAATGCAGCTTACTCCCAGGTAACTGGGTAAAGACTGTGAAGTCTTACACTGCAGTCCTAACCATTTTTACTCAGAACACTGAGTTCAATAGGATTTACTCTCTGGTATATTCCTGATCATGCTCACAGTTTTGTTGTTGTTGTTGTTGCTGCTGCTGCTGCTGCTGCTGTTTCTGGCCTTTTTCCCTTACAGGAACTCACGGCAGCTTACAGTTAACCTTTTATTTCATCCATTTATCCGCTGACAGTGTTGTACATGATCGCTTCCCTCACACCTTTTTTCTTCACAACCATCCTGTGAGATAGGTTAGGCCAAGAGGTTGTAATTTGGCACAAGGCGACAGATGTTACTGACGTCTCGGAGCCCAACGTGTCTGCAGAGACCGGGGTAACCCTGGTTCTGGTGATGTGTCTCCCTCCCCTGGCTCCTGTGAACCTCTAGAAAAAGAGGTGCTGGAACTCAACACGAGCACCTCCCTTGGAACAGCAATGGAACCCACTCAAGAGGTGCCAGAACTGGGTTGCAGCTGGAAAAAATATATATCCTGTGTTTCTCCCAATTTTCTACTGTCTCTAAAGACTGCCTACCCCTACAAGTTTTCTATGGTACAGACAAATAACAGCTGGTTTGATTTTCAGCCAGTTCATTTCAGATTCCTAGCACTGATGTCCTAGAATGTGGTTCTTTGTCACACATCAGCTTCTTCAAATTGGGGTGGGGGTGTTCAGGAAAGACCTCCCCCCAAAAAACAATTCCTGCTTCACAACACCTTACTATTCGGACTAAGCCTATGATTTACAGTGTGTTTATTCCCTATGTAACTGCAGAGAATCCCTCCTTAAAGTATTAATGTTATGCACTAAAGTCACTGAACTATATGAAAGCTATAATGCAAAGTGCCCTCTCTAATTACAAGGATGTCATTTATTGAGCCATCTTTTCAGGGCTCTGTAAAATCTCTCTAACCCCCCTTCTGAACATGGTTGTGGACATTTGCTAGCATCACCCTTAATCCTTGTACCTTCGTCAGCCCTGCTCTCCTCTCCCCCTCCCCCAAGTCTGAAATGAAATTGAGGCACACCTCCTGACAGCTAGGAGATGTGAAGATCAGGAGTGAGTATAAATCTAATTTCTTCAGAAGTTCTTAAGACTTATATCAACTTGTAAGCCTAAAACATTTTGACAGCCTTGTCCCAGAAAAATATAGGTCTTAAATAGAAAATGGGGAGGGGGGGACCCACCTTAATTACATGGTGGGAAAATACCATACTCAAGGAAATAGATGCTTCCTTTGTGTGATAAACTGACTGCATACAATGCGTACTAAAGAAACATCACTTTTAATATCTTAAGGAACAAAAAGCTTCATGCTAGGTTATTATCAGTAATCATGCCTTAATGTGGTACTGATAATAGCAACAACCTCAGTCCTTGCAGATAGTTGTAATGATGTTATAAAAGTGGATTTGTTTTCAATTTTGTTGTCACATTTAGAATTTTTGCACTGATATAGTTGGTTTGCAGTATAAGGCATCTATTTCAAGCAGTGCTGGATTGCCCAATAGGCAGACTACGCATGTATGTATGCAGGGGCACCATATATATTTGGCATTTGATTTAAAAAATAAAATAAAATATAAATATAAAATAAAATAATTGAAGTCATCATCATGGGGGGGGGGGGAATCAGAACTTTGAGACTTCCTTACAATTCACTAAATACGCTTTCTTCATTTCTCGGTTCTCCATTTGTTATTTCCCCCCACCCAGTGTCCTACAAACATAAGTTGAAAACTCTTTCATTTTTTATTCAGGTAGGTAGCCGTGTTGGTCTGATGCAGTTTTAATTCATTTTTATGTTTCTTATTTTTTTAGTATTGTTCTTATTTTGAACCACATATGTGGGGTGTGTAAGTCTTTTCAGTGCTTAGGGCCTCAAGAGGTATTTATCCAGCTCTGGTTGCAAAAAGCTCTGAGCTGTTGAGAAACTGTGCAGCAAATTATCCACCAGGATGTTTTATCACCACATCCTCCCCATCCCACCCACCCAATAACTTTCCTTTTGCTACCTTACACTGAATTTCAGGTTATTCTTCCTTACTTTACCTGTGCTTCCTTTACATGCCTGCAGCTTGGTGCACCGGCAGATGTTTTCTCCAAAAACGTAATAGCGTATATTGTCCTTCCCCTTCCCCTAACTTATTTGGCACTGCATTACTAGCACAAGATGAACAGATGCCAGGCGTTTTTGAGAACCAGCCTGCTATTTATGCAGAGTTTGGTAGTTCTGAGCCTTAACATAGCAACGTTTTGCTTCCCTTCCTCGAAATACTATCTTGCAACCTGTACAAATGTTTTCTGTAATGCTTCAAATACTCATGAGACAGATAAAATTAACCACTGCTACCCAATATGAATGTTACTTTAGCCTCCTTTGGGGACTGTAGTCATACTGCATCGGGCTCTGGGTTGGTTAAATTTGTGTAGCTAAATAGCTTCATACTAATTAATGACTTGCCTTGGTGACCTCCAGTGTACATTGCATACCACAGAGACTAGTGTTAGTAGCTTAGCAGAAATGGTTTTTATTCTGTTTCATTATTAACACTGTTGCCTCAAGAACGGTTTGTTTCAGCTTTTCAAGTTTCTGTGTAAAAAGAATATACTATCTAAGTTTTCAGAAAACTGAAAGTTTATCCCACTCTTCTCTCCAACCATTCTTCATATATTAATAAAACAAGAAATTACACTAGGGGGATTTATCAATGGGGTGGTGGTGAAATTCTCATGAGTGGGATATGTCATTTCTGCTGCATTTTTGAAGTGGCCAGTGTGTATTTATGAGCGTCCCTTCATTCTACAATTTAACTCTCTGGTGGTCTGCACTGTGCAGCCTCCCTGGGTACCCAAGAAAGCGCAGGCAAAGGTATTATGGGATTCTAAGGAGGTGCAGGATTCAGAATAAGGTCGTGCTGAAACCTGCCTAACTTTTCAATAGTTTTCTTCTGTTGCAAAAGAGGCTTTCATTTTTCTGCATCTTTCTAAGTGCACCTTAGAAATTATTTAGAATTCTGGCAGGTGCAAGGCTAAGTTTACCTTACTGTTTGTGAGGTTGCTGTTGGTGGTGTGTCTTTTCTTCTTTCACTTGCACATTTCTCGAGTGCTCAGCACTCACCCTTGCTGCCTGTGTTTCTTGATCTGCAAAGGCCCCATATGAGAAGTTACCTCATAATGTCTTCCCTTGAGCTTTAATTGAAGTATGAGGAACAAGGGAGCCTGGCTACTGAGTGCCTGAAATTGGTGTTGTCAATGGTTTTGTTTTAAGGAAAGCCTGTGCTGACTTTTTTACAAGTTAAAAAAGGAATTAATTTTTATTCTTTTTAAGAACAGCTGTGAAGCGCTTAATAGGCAGTTCCTCACCACTACCTTCCCATGCTTAAAAGAAATCCCAACTGTGGATGACAGTTGGTTTTCAGGGAGTGCAAGCACCCAGGAGGGCTGCAGAGTGCAGACCACTATTTGAAGGAGACTCACAAACACCCCTTGGCTACATTGAAAGTAAGAACACAAAACTAGCACCACAGTGTTGTGAATTTTGTGTACAATTTCTCTTCCCTTTCATAATTTTCCAAATACAGTTCCTTTTCTTATAAATCATTGGGGAAGGGTTATTTTTTTTTACCTCAGTGCTACTAATAAATTGTACAATGGAAGAGGACACACATACAGTGGTACCTCGGGTTAAGAACTTAATTCGTTCTGGAGATCAGTTCTTAACCTGAAACTGTTCTTAACCTGAAGCACCACTTTAGCTAATGGGGCCTCCTGCTGCTGCTGCGCCGCCGCTGCACCATTTCTGTTCTCATCCTGAAGCAAAGTTCTTAACCCGAGGTAATATTTCTTGGTTAGCGGAGTCTGTAACCTGAAGCGTATGTAACCTGAAGCATATGTAACCCGAGGTACCACTGCACAAATATCTTGTAAGATAAGTGCAGACTCTCCTAAAATGAGGATATGGAATAATTTCTTAAGTATTCTGAAAAGTATTCTGCGGGCGGCAGCAGGGGCAGACACCAAACTCTTTCGCATGAAATGAAGATTATCTAGAAAACTGAGAGCAGGATCAGCAGAGCACAACTTATAACACAGTGGTCATGTTAAGCCTTCGCAATAAACCTCAGGCTTGAGTACACTCCTCTCTTCCTTCAGCATGGTCATGAGGATGAGATTGGACAGGTGCTCTTGCTTCTTTCTGTTTTTCAATAACTGCAGTAGAATGTTGTATATGAACCCTAAACCGTTGACAATCCTTAACTATGGTTTATTGAAACAATCCAACTTCATAGCCCATGGTTTGAAGCTGGATCGTTTTAAACAAACTAGATTAACCGCAGTTCATCAGGTTAAAACAAAATGGCAAACTGGAATTAATCAAAAACAGAAGCAAAAGTTTCTGAACTCCTCACAGCTGCATTAGAGCTGGAGAAGAGAGAGGTAGAGGCAGTGTGTGAGCTCGAGACTCACTGTAACTCACTCCTGCAATGATAGGTCTGCTTACTGAGACATCTGACTGTAGCTGCAGAACAGTATCCTTTTGCAATTATATTTTAATAAATGGGTGATAGTCAACTAAGCCATATTCAGAGTAGACCCATCAGAATCAACAAAGTTAATATACTTAAATCCATTGATTTCAGTGGGTCTAGTCTTAGTATATCAAATGCCACTGCCTCTGCCCCCACCAGCTACTGTCCGGTGACCTCTGGGCTGAATTATTATTATTATTATTATTATTATTATTATTATTATTATTATTATTATTTATACCCCACCCATCTGCTTTCCAACAAAATATTAAAATACAGTGTCCATCAAACATTAAAAGCTTCCCTAAACAGGGCTGCCTTCAGATGTCTTCTAAAAGTCTGATAGTTGTTGTTCTCTTTGACATCTGGTGTTCCACAGGGTGGACACCACTACCGAGAAGGCCCTCTGCCTGGTTCCCTGGAACTTCGCTTCTTGCAGTGAGGGAACCACCAGAAGGCCCTCGGTGCTGGACCTTAGTGTCCGGGCAGAACGATGGGGGTGGAGACGCTCCTTCATCCTGTGTGTTTAAATGGTATTCTGCCACATTTAGTTATTATGCACTAATAAATTCAAGTGGATGTTATTTTTCTGCTATCCCCCTTCCTCTCTGAAATTTCTGCTTTTTTTTTTTGCTTGTGTTTTTCTTGCTTGTTTTGTACTTTGGTGTTGTTTCCCACCAAAGTTCCAGCTTCTGTCGTGTTTTTGCTTATAATGGAGATGATTCCAAAATGGTTCTGAAGAAGCTAGGATATATGGGGAAAATAGCCTTTCAGTTCCCATAGCTTTTAACATCAGTGTGCAATTTAATTTTGATTCGTGAACTGCAAATCCAGCTGCTTTGTAAGTGCATGCACATAAGTTCATTAGTGCTAATCCCTTCCTCTCATGGGAGGGAGCTGTCATTGAATGCTTTGTAACTATGTGACTGGAAGACCTCCAGATCAAGCAGCTTTTTGTTTTGCAAGTGTTTAAGTCGGCCACCTCTACTGCTTCTTGCAGATAACTTTATGTGATTGACATTCCCCCACCCAGATCTAAAACTTGTTCCCCGGTGCCTTTGTTTCAGGAGGGGAGGTGGCTGGCGTAGTGTTTAAAAACTGCAGTTCCTCCACCTCCACATATTTTCCAAGCAGCATTTTGAGAATACTTTTGAGTCATGGGAAGCACACACACACACACACACACACACACACACACACACACACCAGTTTAGTACACCCTGGAGAGGGGATTTCACTCTGGAAATCTGATTCCACCCCCTACTCCTTAAGCTGGTGCTCTTTGATAACTATTGCTGACTCAGTTTCTCATTGAGCCAAATGGAGTTTGCTCATCACTATTTGATTCTGTTAGAATATACGGGCCAGGTGGATTACTAGTTTGTAATGCTGAGCTGAAAGTTCTTAATGGAACTCTTTTTGTTTAAGATTAGGTGGGGGGTGGAATTCAGTGACCTGCGAGTTTGGGAATAGGAATTTCACAGTATGGTTAGCGGGGACTGGAGGTTGACCAGCTATTGGTATTGGCAGCTTCTATTCTATTTCGGAAAAGAATAGAATTGCCACTGCAAGGGGCAGCAGTGGCAGACCTGCTCATGATAACTACTTCCTCTCCAACTCACACCAGGGGTGGAGGAAGGGGGATGCGGTGGGGTCGGGTCACCCCGGATATCACCACTGAGGGGGGTGACAAAATGCCGGGTGGCACTCACCACAGGGCCTGCAGCACGCCCGAGCCATGCATCTCTCCTGGGAGTGATGTGGTGGTTTGGGTGCCCGCAGGCTCCCCGCTGCCCCAAACATTCTGCCTGCCACCTCCCCTCAGCTGTAGGGCAGCTGAGTGAGAGGAGGCAGGCAGTCTCCTTGGAGGCCCCACACAGAGTCCTGCCCCAGCTGGCCCCGCCCCCGCGGGTAGCTGGCCCCACCCTGTGGGCGGCTGGCCCTGCCACTGGGTGCAGAGCACGCTTGCTGCCCCAGGTGCCCAACCCAATCAGCTTGCTCCGCCGCTGGCTCACACACACACTTAGTGGTGACCCAAAAAGCACGCCGTCATTTACTAACTTTGACTCCCACCTCCAAAAACATCTCTGAGACACACCGCCCACAGCTATACAAAGTGCGGCATTTGTAATTTATTTATGTAAAGGATTTTTACACCCTTCCTCCTTAATCTTGAATGTTGAGTTATATAATATCTAATCCTTGTCGTCTTGGATATTTGATTTCTAATGTGTCTTTTTTTAGAGCATGCATATCCCACTGGAACAAAAACACGAGCTCTCAGTGTAAACTCGCATCTATTTTTGTTTCATTCCACCCTTTTCTGCCCGATCTCCAAGTTCTGTTTGAGCAAGTCACCAAGCCCCATTGTGATTCTGAGAAGCAATTTGTACAAGTGAAAGAAGAAAGAACGTTCACATCTTATCATTTATCTTTCCCCCATTCAAACAGGTTTCCCTTGATTGCCATATAGAAGAAGTACTGAGGCAAATTTTAGCATTATGCTAATAACCACACTTTAGATCTCCCAGTTGCTCTAGAGACAGTGCTGAGCACTTAATAAGTAGAAACCAAAGGACTTTCCCTGAAAGCGTTCCTTGTTAGCTTAATAGTAACATATTCCTACTGCATAATTCTTCATTTGCATGGAGCAACGTCTGTCTGAGCAGTTTTCTGAATAAGTATAATCTACGATATTATATTTAGTTCAATGAGCCACCGGCTATTAACATGCACCATGATGCATTCATAAGCTTCTCTTGGCTCTCCAACTCACCATGTAGCGCTGCAAATAAGAGAATGGAGAAGCAGTTAGTCAGCTGTGATGGAGTCTGTAGTCTCAATGGCTTTAATGAAAAGATCATTCAATCAACTGTGGCCAATTGAGCAACTCAACAGTTTGAACCATGGGTAGGCAACCTAAGGCCCGGGGGCTGGATGCGGCGCATTCAACTTCTCAATCCGGCCCGTGGATGGTCTGGGAATCAGCGTGTTTTTACATGAGTAGAATGTGTCCTTTTATTTAAAATGCATCTCTGGGTTATTTGTGGGGCATAGGAATTCATTCATATTTTTTCCCCGAAACATAGTCCGGCCCCCAACAAGGTCTGAGGGACAGTGGACTGGCCCCCTGCTGAAAAAGCTTGCTGACCTCTAGTTTGAACCAATTGCTACAAGGCAATTGGGAGGAGGGAATTCTTGTTTTGCCAACGAGGGTGGCGGCTCCTGGGAGCCAAGGCACTGTGACTTTCCCTCCTTTTTTTTTTTTTTTTTTTTTGCAAGTAGCTGGGCCTCAATCCTCAATGTTCAGAGAGCCCCCTGCTCAGCGTCATGTGTGGGGCCCCTCAAACCTCCAAAGATGGTGGCACTTCTGTTTGCCAGTGAGTAGTATAAGGTAGTGGCGGAGACAGGAGGCAATATTTCAGCAATACTACGCAAGTATAGCCACCCCTATATTAGTTATTCTGTGACTGGGGCTCACAGTGCTTTTTCATAATCCCAAGTAAAAAGAGGTAAAGGTAAAGGACCCCAGACGGTTAAGTCCAGTCAAAGGCGACTGTGGAGTTGCAGCGCTCATCTTGTTTTCAGGCTGAGGGAGCGGGCATTTGTCCACAGACAGCTTTCTGGGTCATGTGGCCAGCATGACTAAACCGCTTCTGGAGCAAAGGAGCACCATGATGGAAACCAGAGCACATGGAAATGCCATTTACCTTCCTGCTCAGCGGTACCTATTTATCTACTTGCACTGGTGTGCTTTCGAACTGACAGGTTGGCAGGAGCTGCGACAGAGCAATGGGAGTTCACCCCGTTGTGGGGATTCAAACCGGCAACCTTCTGATCAGCAAGACCAAGAGGCTCAGTGGTTTCCCAAATGTACATACTGGCCCCAAAAGGTTGGCAACCCCTGATTTACCTTAAGAACTGGGAACTTCATATATATTCCAGCTTCTATCAATAACTTTGGCCCACCTGGTGAGCTACTTCTGAGGCAGTATGAGGCAGATTAGATAACAAAAATTGATGGCCTCTGGAAAGACGCACAAAGCTTCCATACATTTCCGCCTTCAGGAGAAGGTGGCAGGCTGCTGTTCCTGCTGACAGTCCCAAGGCTTGGTATTTACAAACTTACAGCTAGAGATCGCTTCAGTAGCACATCAGAAAGGATGTGCTTTCATTACCCTGAGCCAATGCTAAGCTGATCTTTCACTAGGGAGGTTTTGTGGCTGCCATCACTGCATTTGCCCTTTGTCCCTCACATAAGAAACACTGCCCGTTTTTCTCATCATCATGCCTTTGGGGCTAATCCGGATAATCAGTGCTAGCCAGTAGCAATTGGTAATACACTGGCTGTTCACAATGACTTAATAACAAAACATAATGGCTTCAAAACTCGTTGAGATTATCAGGATGTTGTTATACCAGTTTCTGGATAACGTAAATGTGTATCTGAAACTGACCTTAGAGAGGCAGCAGATAAGGAACATGTAGATAAGGACAGTAGATAAATCATTCCTTATATTGGATGCAGCGTTTTCTCCACTGTGCATTACATTCCTTTTAAATATGTATGCTAAAAATAATCTTATGGTTTTTATAGCCCTTAGTTCCCTCCCTTATCCAGTGATCCATGCATATTGTACATTCTTGGCCACTGAGCACTACAGACATTGAAGTAAAACCTAATGAATGTATCCTTATCACTGAAGAAATGGATGGGTAATATACTTCATGAAAAGCACTGTGAAGGTTGCATTAATTTTATTTTTATTTCCCTTTGCCTCCCCCCTCCCACCCACCAGAACAGGAGTGACCCAGTTTGTAGTCAGATCAGCATTTCCTAATTACTGTACTTGTCTAGCCTGATTGATGGTGCAAATACTCCAGCCTCACAAACTCCCCTGAATTTGTCTTCCCGCTGAATTACTGCATCAACATTAAACACATAATAAAACAAAGCTCTGTTCTGAAGCAGTCTCAAGTAAATGAAGTGATAGGAAAATGTCTCATTTGGGAAGAAATAGCGTAGGTGAAATCATATATTTTACTAAACCAGCACGGGCCCTGATCCTAAGTATGTCTGTTTAGGAGGTTAGTCTTATTGGTTTCAGCGAGGCTTACTTCCAAGTAAGAAGGGTGTCACAGGAGCAGTGGCAGAGGAACCTTCTCCGGCACTCAGGGTGGGACGCTGAGGGATGGGACAAACCATCTGGCGGCACATGCACAACATCCGTATGGACCATAGCTGTCAACTTTTCCCTTTGTTAAAGGGAAATTCCCTTATTCCGAATAGGATTCCTCGCAAGAAAAGGGAAAGGTTGACAGCTATGGTACGGACTGTGCACATGTGGCAGTCCATACAGTCACCATGCGAGTGGCAGCCCATACGGATGCCCATATGGATGCCACGTGAGCGGCGCCCATACTAACTGCACATGCGCCCTTGGCCGCTCTACAGCTGAGGAGAGGCAGTGGGCCATCTTGTCACACACACCCCAGAGTGGTGCCTGGGGTGGGCTGCCCCCCCTTTGTACGCCCCTGCACAGGAGCCCAAGGTCCCATATTTTCCATCAATTTGTGGTCAAGCCAAATGCCTCCAGGAAATGCACAAGCAGGGCATATGGGTTGTGAACCTCAGGCCAGTGGGCCTAATGTGGCCATCCAGGCCTCTCTGTCTGGACCTCAAGACTTTCCCAGGCCTTGCCACTCATTGATCATGTTTCACACTCTCCTTCAGCGTCTTTGCCTGGCTGGTGGAATGAGTCCTTGATCTCTGGTAATGCTTCCTGCTTGCCTGGACGGAGGACAGAGTTCATATGCAGAAACTAGCTTAATGTATGAAGGCAAAGTGGACATTCATTCACTTTTGCCTCTGGCCCCACCAACGACTTACCTCTGACCTCTGGGCTTTCCCCTATGCCTTTCATAAAGACTACAACACCATTGTTATAGATTAAGGGCTCATCCAGACTTCCACTTGGCCCACTGTTTCCCCCCGGGAAAACTCAATCTTTAACGCCGAATCAGAGCAAACGTCAACCATGTTTTCCACGGATCAACATTTGCTTTGATTCAGTGCTAAAGAGTGGGTTTTTCCAGGGAGAGTGTTGGGGCAAAGAGAAAACCGCTTAGACCCATGCCTGGAAAAACAGGAGAAGTGGAGAACTGCTTAGGCATGTGCTTTCTAGGCACAAGACAAATGGAAGTGTGAACAAGCCCCTAGTTACAGCTCATTATACCTCTCTATTTGTTTTGCACAATTTTCAGGCCTTGACTAAGCTTGTATAAAGACTTGGGGTCCAGTTATGGCACTAGCTTTGTGGGCCATAGCTGGATACTGAGGTCAGTGATAGGCTGTGGTTAAGGTTTCAAATCAGGCAAGTGAGGAACTGGAGAGATCAACAAGCCATGTATCACAGATGTAATAGTGGTGTAGCCGTGGCAGTGGAAACCACTAGCTGTGCTGTTGCAGCTGAAGCAAAGGAGGTGCACAGGCTACTCATCTGTAGAAATGCATTTTAAACTCTTGACTACAAGTCGGTATCCAGCTAGAGGAGGCAGTATGTGTTCATGACCCAGCTGTACCAAATTTGTGGGTGATTTGAGTAATTAAGCAATCAGACCCAAAATGCTGTTTTCTGAAATTGAAAGAAAAGACATTTCCCCCCATGAATTTTAATAAATTTTACAAGCTCTGGGCTAAATTATAAACTCTGCCTTGCAGCTGCACATCACAACACCAGCTTTTTCTTGTTTTGTTTTGTTTTGTTTTGAGTTTTGCTAAGGTTGGCTGTGCAAATGCAGTAAAAACTTCTTTTCAGAATGTATACAGTGGTGTATGTTACATGCCAGTAAATAGAATCTTAGTTTAGTTTAGCATTTCAAAAATAGCAATCATGTAAAATTTAAAGATATCACTGAATGGGAAGGGATGAACAATCCAGGAAACTATATTAAGATCAAGTAGAGCAAGATCCAGATGTTGTAAGCATATTCTGAAAAAGCATGTAGGCCAGCATGCAATTATTTATTTTACCATTCGCTATACAAGTGGGAACCTGTATGGGGGTAGGGTGAAGGAATCACAAATGATAAAGGACTCAAAACCCCAACAATACTTTAGCATCCACACACGTTGTCCTTTCGAGTCTGAATAGATAGTAACCCTGGATGTGATCCATGAGAGGCAGTCAAGTACAACATTCCTTGTAATGCTAGAAAAGACATGCGAGGGAATGTTTGGTCCAGCCAGTGGAAAACTTCCTGATCCTCCTGGCTGGAGCATCCTTCCTTTCACATGTGATAGATGGTGGGCGTGACCTAAACTGTCCAGGTAACGAAAGGTCGAGTCATGCAGCACACGTTCTCTTTTTGACTTCCCTCTTTGTTTGACCAGCTTTTAGCTAGGACTGTTCTGCTAGTTCTCAACTAGCAGAAGCGCTGGGATTATTCCCCCATATGGGGTAGATCCACATGTACATATTTGTCTCTAAGTCTGCTTTCAGGAATGCAACTGTGAACTGATGTGAGTAAACTTCTTTTATTGACTTTAAATAAGATTGTCGTGTCTTCATTCTTTTCAGAGGGATTAAAGGTAATTTACCAGGAACATACAATTCAATCTGAGACAGACCGTACTGTATAATAGTGAGAGGCTCACACGAGCCTGTATCCAGCTATCTGCTGTGCATGTAAAAAGGGGGAATGTAAATCTGCTACATAAAGGAAGTTGCTAGCGCAATTTAGAAAGGATATTAATAAACAATATATCCTCTCCTGCCACCCTGAACATTCCCACACCCCTCACATTTCAGAAGATTGTTTGAGTAAAGGGAACTAAGCTCAGAGAAAGAGCAGTTCACTCAAAGTCCTTAAATTAGTGCAGAGTTTAGAGGATCCTTGTGACTCTTTAGAAATTTGAAAGGTTTTATTTAGAAAGTGTTTTCAAGATCACATCTCTGGTCCTGATCATGGCAATGTATAGCATGGGGTGAGAAACCTAGCCACATGGACCTCGATAAGGGTAGACTTCCTCAGATCCTGTAGAAGTGAATGTGTGAAGGCTTTCCTGGCTTAGAAGTCCAGTAGATGCATGGGCAGTAGAGCTGGGACTAGAATGTACCCTGTGTCATCAGGGGTAGGCACAGTCCTTCAGCTCCTTTCTTCATGCTTTGTGAGTAATAATGCATTGTTGTTGTTTAGTCGATTAGTCTTGTCCGACTCTTCATGAGCCCATGGACCAAAGCACACCAGGCACTCCTGTCTTCCACTGCCTCCCAGAGTTTTATCAAATTCATGTTGGTTGCTTCTATAACACTGTCCAACCATCTCATCCTCTGTCGTCCCCTTCTCCTTGTGCCCTCAATCTTTCCCAACATCAGTTTCTTCCAGAGAGTCTTCTCTTTTTATGAGGTATGAGGTGGCCAAAGTATTAGAGCCTCAGCTTCAGGATCTGTCCTTCCAGTGAGCACTCAGGGCTGATTTCCTTCAGAATGGATAGGCTTGATCTTTTTGCAGTCCATGGGACTCTCAAGAGTCTCCTCCAGCACCACAATTCAAAAGCATCAATTCTCCAGCGATCAGCCTTCTTTGTGGTCCAGCTCTCACTTCCATACATCACTAATGGGAAAACCATAGCTTTACATATAAAGATCTTTGTCAACAAGGTGATGTCTCTGCTTTTTAATGCAAGAAGAAGAAGAAGAAGAAGAAGAAGAAGAAGAGTAGTTTGGATTTGATATCCTGCTTTATCACTATCCTAAGGAGTCTCAAAGCGGTTAACAATCTCCTTTCCCTTTCTCCCCCACAACAAACACTCTGTGAGGTGAGTGAGGCTGAGAGACTTCAGAAAAGTGTGACTAGCTGCATGTGGAGGAGCAGGGAAGCAAACCCGGTTCACCAGATTATGAGTCCACCGCTCTTTACCACTACACCACACTGGCTCTTAAGGGAATTCATATCTCTTTCCACCCTATTGTTGTAATCACAGTATCTTTTAACCTGCACTTTTAAATTGCTGTAACTTTCTATATGTTGAATGTGATTAAGAAATTGTTTATTATATTGTTTATTATAAAATCATTTCCATATTAACCAGAAAGTTACAGCAAACACGCCACCCCCTGCTTGCATTAATCATTTCCCTCCATCTGAATCCCCCATTCTCCTTATATTCCAAACGGCAGAGGATCTTAAAAGTAATAATTTCTCCTTGAGTATGACTTCACTTGACTTGTATTTCACCCAATGAGATAGAAATTCTGGATAGATAAAGAAAATACTGTATATTTGAACATCTTGATGAAAAAGTCAAAGAATTTCAGTTGACACAAATCAAGATGTGACTTTAGAAAGCTGTGGGTGGGATGAAATGGTATTTTATTAAAGATGATTCTCGCTGCATTTGAAAGTCAAAGAAACACCGTTCCTTGTCAAAAGTTTCTAGAATGCTGTGTGTCTGGGTAGGCCTCCTCACTTTCATTCCCTGGCTTACATCATATTGTGTCAAAGAGTGGTGCAGTGAGGAAGAGAGAAAAAATGGAATTATTGACAGCAAAGTGCAGCCTGATTTTAATTACTTTTTCACTGAGATTTTTTTTTTTTTTTTAAATATCCCCCTCCACTACTCATTCTATCATTGTTTCTTATTGATCAAGAATGGAGATGCCTGAAGACATGGCTTCTTTTACAAATGACAAAGTGATATTTTATTCATATTTATTCAATTCATTAGTCTTTTTTGCCACAGCAACTCAAAGTGACTTACCATATTTTATGCAAAAACATTTGTTATTGTTATTTAGTCAAGTCCGACTCTTCATGACCCCCATGGACCAGAGCACGCCAGGCACTCCTGTCTTCCACTGCCTCCCTCAGCTTGGTCAAACTCGTGTTGGTAGCTTCGAGAACACTGTCCAACCATCTCGTCCTCTGTTGTCCCCTTCTCCTTGTGCCCTCAATCTTTCCCAGCACCAGGGTCTTTTCCAGGGAGTCTTCTCTTCTTGTGAGGTGGCCAAAGTATTGGATCCTCAGCTTCAGGATCTGTCCTTCCAGTGAGCACTCAGGGCTGATTTCCTTCAGAATGGATAGGTTTGATCTTCTTGAGTCCATGGGACTCTCAAGAGTCTCCTCCAGCACCATAATTCAAAAGCATCAATTCTTGGAGCTACCATTGAATAGGGTCATTCTTTTGTTGCCATCCTCTGAACTTTGGAGGGGCACACGAAGAAGGGTCTCAGATTGATGATAGCAGGGTCCCAGTTGGTTCAAATAGGGAGAAGCAGTCCTTGAATTGCAGTCACATGCACTGAAGTCTAATTGAGTTCAATGTGAAGTACTGCTATAAGCTTACACAATTAGACACCCATTTAAGATGTATCTGTTTTTCAGTGCAATCCTAAACATGTCTTCTTTAGAAGTTGATGGGTATAGGATTGCTGCCTAAATCATGCCGATATTACTTGTATTAAAAGGACTGAAATCCAAATTGCTTGCTGTTGTTTTTTAATTTAATTCCTACAGAAGGCAATAAAAGACAGCTCAACAAGATATGCAGATGTAAGAAAGTTCCTTGATATCTAGGCCACCACCACACCTCTCTATTCAGTTGTAAACTAACCCATATTTTCAGAGAGCAACTTGTTTGTTCAGCCATGCATTATGCATGCTAGATCCTGTTATACAGACCTTCTGTATGCTTGACTTACTTTTAAAATTAAGACTCCAGGGAAATGGAAGCATAGTACATACATAGCACAGTGCCATCTTGTGCACTCTGATTATGTGTCCTAAAAAATATAAAAGATGTTGGGAGTTTGTATTTATCTGAATTTTGTCTCTAAATAAAGTAGATTAGTTTAGATGAGCTGTGAATATCTGAGTGAAAGTTCTGACAAGTTTGTTATGTGATGGGATTTTTTCTTTTTCTTTTTTCGCTTCCTGTCACAGTGCTTATGAAACTGATTTACAGGAAGTCGGTCTGTTGTTGCATCTGTTGTAGGTATTGGAACCCAGTGACCTTCAATATGTTTTTTGGGACTACAACTCCCATCATGCCATATTTGCTGGGGCTGGTGGGAGCTGTAGTCCCCTGGTCCAGTATTGACTATAATGACTGTAACAAACTCTCCAAGGTGCTGCCAGCTATGTAGAATACTTGGTTAGATTGACCAGTGGTCTGACGCTGTATGTGACCAGATCATATATTCATTTGTGTGCTGCATGTAGGCAGCAAAAATACTTTCTCCCTATGACTGTGTAGATAGCGACCCCAGGCCCATTGTTTCATTCAGATAGTACAGCGCAGGTTTAGAGAGCTTTAATAACAACCCCCAAAAGAGGAGCCAATAACTTAGAGCCTTAAAAAGAAAAAGTCAAAATCCTACATTGTACATTAAGAAAGCAGTGGTGCCAATGCAATTTAGAGACAGGTTGGGACTAGGGCCACACACACTGCTTCTGTGTGTATAAAAACAAATTACAACATGAACTATACATAAAGAATAAAATTCAAGAGAGATACCAGCTGAGATATTTTTTTAAAAACTCCACTGAAAGGGCAAGAAAGGCGGCACTTTTCTGCAACGCATTTGCCATTGATTTTCTCACCTCTCTCTGATTCTCCATCTGATGTTCATTTCCCTTTTTCGTACCTGTGAGACCAGGGTCACTCAGCTGTCCCTAAATATGTGTGTGTGCTGAGTTTGCCTTTCTGGAAAGGCAAATTTCTAGACAGAAATTTCTTTTGACTATCTTTATTGGGGGATGTGTGTGGAGTATATTTGCACACTCCCACAAGATTGAAATGTCCTGTGCTTTCCCGTTTGCACGAATTTTCAACAATGAGCAGGATGGAATGGATGGGAGGGAATAATGGACAAAGGTAGGAGCAGAAGAGAAGCAGGTGAGAGAATGAAGACAAAGGATAAGCTGCTTCTCCTTAGAGCATACAGGCAGAGTCTCCGTATCAACATGGGGTTTGTGTGTGCAACATTTCCTCCTTTCTCATAAATTGTGACAGGCAAATCTGTTCATAGCGTTGCAGATTGAAGTGAGGCAATTCTTGCTCCTCTTACCTTGCTCCTCAGATGATTTCAGGTCAAATGCTGCTGTCCAAATTTGCATTGCATCTGCTTCAGCTTTGACACCTAGCTCTATTAAAGAAGACAAGTCCAAGAGTCAATACTTACACTACTGGATGGGATGAATTCCAACCAATGCGTCCACTATAAGAGCAAAATGGACTTCAGGGAAATCGTTGTCAAAGTACTTTAATTAGATATATGTTTTCATTAGAAAAGACGTATCCAGTGATCATAACACTTTACTGTGTGTTTTTCTTTCATCTTGCTCAACATAAATTTTAGCCTAAGTATCCAAAGTTGTTAAAGATCAACCTTATATAAAGAGCAACAGATTTACATGGGTACAAAACTGTGTGGACTAGCTGGTCTTTATTGTTGTTGTTCTTATACTCCACATAAATTTATACAACTTGCATAATGAATGATGCAGGAATGAACCCATTCCTTCTTTCATATTATTCAGTATACCGACTCAGAATACAAATTCAGGTCCATTAAAATAATGGAATCTCGGTTCCTGCAGCCATTTAAATGTTTGGGGAAAGTGAAGTCTTGCTTCTTTCTTTTTCCAGTATACAATAAATTTCATTATGAAAATTGTCATATCTTTCTCCTGCACATGTTAGTATCGCCACCATTTCCCAAACAGAAAATAGATTGTAAAATGGAGAAAACCGTGGAGAAAACAACGCTCTTAAATTATTTTTCATATATTTGAGGGGAGAGTATTGTGCTAATTTGTGTGTGTGTGTATGTGTTTGTGTGTAAAGAAAACTTGAAGCTTTCCATATATTCCATTTTGTAGTGCCTGTCCCCTTGTTGAAGCTTTTAGATAATTTCATTTTCAAAGGTGGATGGGTCTTTAGGAGCTCACAGAGTCTAGCAAAAAGTTGAACCAGGACAAACTTCAGGCATTCTGCTGCTCCTTGCTGGAGGGTTTTGCTGGAGAAACAAATGAAGTGCATAGGATCTCCAGCAGCCACTTTTGAAGTAAATGACTGTCCACCCTGTAAAGCTATTTCAAGTAGTAATTGTTCCCAACAATTCATTTGGGAATGAGTTTCCTTCATCCCAAGAAAGAAAGGAAGAACGACTTCTTCCCAACAGGAGGCGGTGAGTGACTCGGCACATGGCCTTGAGTGGCCAATAGGCTTGCAGGAGCAAGCTGCTTATAAAATGACCGCTCTCCGCATCAAATAGGGGTGTCTTTTGCATGGTCGTGCGCAGCCCCCCGGATCCCAGTGTGACTCCTGGTAGTTCAGGCTGGCTTCATCCTCCCCAGGCTGGATACCTGGAGGTCTCCGCCTACCTCAGCCAATCGCCCAATCCCGCCTGGGGAGGCGTTGCCAGGGGATTGGCCAGGTAAGGGGAGGGACCGTCCTGCCCACACAACAGAAGGTGGGTGTTACCTGCGAAGCGGCAGTTGGCTCCAGAGCTTATAACCTGCAGCCTCTCCCCTTAATGTTTCGTTCCTCAGCTTCTTTGTGATTGGCATACCATGTGCCCTTTAAACCTTGTGGGCTTGCCAGTAGCCATACAGGGCTGAGTAGGAATTTTTGGAGTACATCTTGATTGTCAACACCCCCTTTTTTTGCCAATGCCACACCACTGTTAATTTGATTGGCTTATGATGACATGGGTTGCTATTTGGCAGTTTGGCTTCTTTGTGGCTGGCAGGTGAAGTTGTATGTGGTCAGTACTGTGAGGCTTGTTGGGTAGAGACCATTTCATGGACCACCTCTTATTGTCAGCTGCTTGGTTTGATGTACACAGGGCCTAGAAGGTGTCACCTGCTAAATGCTGGACAGCAGGGGTGGCTGGCAACTGCCAAGTAACTCACCGATGGCTTTTCCTTCTGGGAGGATGGCTATTTGCCTCAAATTATGCCAGCCTGGGTGACAGAATTTCTCTAGGGTAGTTTGGCCCCTTAGCTGTAGGCAGGATATGTGCTAACTGCCTGTATAGGTTTTTACATGCCAGTACTTGTGTTTGGGATTGACACAGGTTTTCCATTAAGGTCCGTATAGTTAAAGCTATGGTTTTCCCAGTAGTGATGTATGGAAATGAGAGCTGGACCATAAAGAAGGCTGATCGCCGAAGAATTGATGCTTTTGGTGCTAGAGGAGACTCTTGAGAGTCCCATGGGCTGCAAGAAGATCAAACCTGTCAATTCTGAAGGAAATCAGCCCTGCGTGCTCACTGGAAGGACAGATCCTGAACCTGAGGCACCAATACTTTGGCCATCTCATGAGAAGAGAATACTCCATGGAAAAGAGCCTGATGTTGGGAAAGATGGAGGGCACAAGGAGAAGGTGACGACAGAGGACGAGATGGTTGGACAGTGTTCTTGAAGCTACCAACATGAGTTTGAGCAAATTGCAGGAGGCAGTGGAAGACAGGAGTGCCTGGCATGCTTCAGTCCATGGGGTCACGAAGAGTCGGACACGACTAAATGACTAAACAACAACTTGTGTTTGGGATTGACACAGGTTTTCCTTACTATATTTAAATAAAAAATTACTTTTTACAAATACTTGTTGGTGAACCTTCATTCTCTCATAGTGTTCCAAAAGTTGATTGAGTAAGAAATCTTGATTTGCGGCTTTCTCATGGTGGAATGAACACTAATGCCGCAATATAAGAGACAGAGAGTGTGTTCCCATATTTATTTCTTTTAGTTATTTATAATCCTCTTTTCAAACTAATTTTCAAAAGTAGCTGCATAGTTATTAGATCCTCTGTACTATAGGAAACTGAAAAACCGTCTGTGAGCTAATGGAGGACATGAGTAATAGTCAAATCACAGTATTCACAGCACTGCTTCCCTCCTAATACTTAGAAAGACTTATTATGAGCATTCCATATGACAAGGAACAATAACATGAAAGCAATGAAAATTAGGAGCTTGGCTGGACAAGCAGTCCAGGCAAGTAATACAATAAAAAGTGAAGAAGCATTGTTATCTCTATAAATAATAGCATTTTTAGGTAATTATTGCCATAATGATTCATGTTACTTTGATATTAAGGGCTCTTTAAGGGAGAGTTTAGTTTAACAAACATAACAAATTATGAATAAATAACCATTTATAGATGTCTAAATACAAAGACTCTATCAGAAAGCGACAGAAAATCATGGTAGGAGGAGGATAAAGATGCATATCTGGATATTTAGGCAGAAAAAGAAATGCAATGAAAGAATTTTCATAGTCACCATTGGATAGAGTCACTAATTTTGCCTAAACTTTTTTTGTTGTTGTTGCGACTTTGACATTTCCAGCAGTGAAAAACACCTAGAAAACTTTGAGGAAAGCACATATAATGCTTCTATGGGGCTAAATAAATGTGTATTGTGTGGGGGGTTTTAATAGCACCTACCTCAGCTGCCACCAGCTTTACTTAAAGCAAAAAGTAAAATAAATAATGAGCCTCCAACTTGAGCAAAAAATAAAAATAAAAATCTAAGTGAAGTGAAAAGAGTGAGAGTGTCTGAACAGGACTAGTGACATTTCACAGATGGTGCCAAATTAGGTGAAAACCTCAAGTTAAGAGCACATAGCATGATTTGTGAAATAAATGACATGTAGCAGGGAAAAAATATTTATTCAGCACCACCTTCTAGAATTGGCTAAGTCAGAACCAAACCACTGGAGCAAAACATCACTGAAATTTATACCAGACAACTGGTCAAGGAGGATGCCACAACACCTGAGAAAGCCCAGCAGGGTAGCACATTCCTTGTCCTTGATTATCCATTAGGTAGCAAAGGCCCTTTACATGCCACTTTTATAGGGATGCAGTTGGCACTGTGGTCTAAACCACTGAGCCTCTTGGTCTTGCCGATTGGAAGGTCGGCGGTTCAAATCCGCACGATGGAGTGAGCTCCCATTGCTCTGTCCCAGCTCCTGCCAACCTAGCAGTTTGAAAGCACACCAGTGCAAGTAGATAAATAGGTACCACTGTGGCAAGAAAGTAAATGGTGTTTCCGTGAGCTCCGATTTCCATCACAATGTTCCGTTGCACCAGAAGCAGTTTAGTCATGCTGGGCACATGACTCGGAAAGCTGTCTGTGGACAGATGCTGGCTCCCTTGGCCTGAAAGTGAGATGAGCACCACAACCCCATAGTCGCCTTTGACTGGACTTAACCGTCCAAAGGTCCTTTACCTTTACCTTTTACAGGCCACTTTCAAAGCCAGGCCAAAAACAGATTGGAACAAATTGAGATCAGTAGAGTTCACTAAGAATGTCTGGCGTTGCACTTGTTTTTCATCCACTTGAGCACCTTCAGAAGTAGGAGCAGGGATTTAACTGAATAGAAGGCCTGTGAAACTATTTTTGGATCCTAACTTGGCTTCCACTGGTTAGGACCACCCCGCAAGTGGACTTTTCTGCCCATAGGACACTTCCACAAGTGGAAAGGTGGAGGTGACCTTAACTTGATCCCCCCTCCCCAATGCAGCCCCTTGTGCCTCTCAAAAATCTGTTCTGGAAGCCTTCAGCAGCAGCGTAGGGTAGAAGAGAAGAAGAAGAAGAAGAGTTTGGATTTGATATCCCACTTTATCACTACCTGAAGGAGTCTCAAAGCGGCTAACATTCTCCTTTCCCTTCCTCCCCCACAACAAACACTCTGTGAGGTGAGTGGGGCTGAGAGACTTCAGAGTAGTGTGACTAGCCCAAGGTCACCCAGCAGCTGCATGTGGAGGAGCGGGGAAGCGAACCCGGTTCACCAGATTACGAGTCCACTGCTTTTAACCACTATACTACACTGGTAGGGTAGGGGGCTGCAGTGAAAGGAGGAAAGCAGTAAAAATGACCCATTTGACAGCAGAATCTTCCATAAGATTTCAGGGCCACCTGTAAAAAGGATCCCTTCTGTTCGTTGACTCCTAGTTACAGTCCAAACCAGTGTCCTTATTCATGGTTGCATACTTGATTTTTAGGAAAAGGTACAGTATCAGATTGCTGTGCAGTCTTGTTTTCTTAACCATTTTAGGCCAAGAAAATTCACAGTGCATGCCTATTTCTCCCCCACCCCCTTCCTCCTCACTGTTAGGAATAAAATGTGGTCAATTTCAAAGCACTTTTTAAATCTTCCATATAAAATACCTATTTATAGATAAATGTCTGGGAATAATGTCGCATGCTGTTTCCAACACACAAATTTTAGTAAAGCACTCAATATTATTTAATGTTAGGAGGTGTAGCGGAGTTAACCTTGCAAATTATGCAAATACTAGTTTTATTTTTACTGCTTCAGTTTTAAATATTAAGAACCATTTATTATTTATTTACAATGCAAAGCATTCTGGTTTTTTAAAAAAATAGAGGCTGCGAGTACATAAATACCACCCAGTGTGTAGTTTTAAACATGATTTATCAAAGAATATGAAATTGGCTTTTCTTCTTTTGCTCAGTACCAGTAATTAACACAGCGTGGTTCATTGCCTGCAAAAAAGAAAAAAATGTGATTCAAATAAATTCAAGTTATAAAACAAATTCAAGACGAAAAACAATTCTTTCATCCATAGAATAAATTATGTTTGAATTCCTATTTTTTTAAAAAAAATATCATTTTTGTAAGTCTTTTAATCACTTGTACTTACATTACAGTTTTATTGGAGCTAAAGCATGTAAAATACAAGTGTACAAACAGTTCCAATGGTACATAAGGAATGACATTGCAGCATACATGGAGATGTGTGCATGCCTTCCTTCTCCTAAGGAAAAAAGTGAATGTAGAAAGCTACATTTCTACTGTATTTTTGACATTGGATAATGATGCATTGGACAACGGTTCTCTTCCATCCTACATATGAGATTAAGAGATGCAGAGGTGTAGAGTCCTGAACACACACACATGCACACAAACCACTCACCAAATGTGCATGGTTTAAACTTACTCAACTAACTTATTCAACTTACCCTATGCAAAAACACAGTTCTCTAATTAATTAACAAACCCCATGGTAGATGCTTGGACAAAACCACTCACTTTTTCCTGAGATCTGGTATTGTAAGTGTATTTGTTTTTTGCACATACAGTGGTACTTCGGGTTAAGAACTTAATTCGTTCCGGAGGTCCGTTCTTAACCTGAAACTGTTCTTAACCTGAAACACCATTTTATCTAATGGGGCCTCCTCCTGCTGCTGTGCCACCACCGCACGATTTCTGTTCTCATCCTGAAGCAAAGTTCTTAACCTGAGGTACTACTTCTGGGTTAGCAGAGTCTGTAACCTGAAGCGTCTGTAACCCGAGGTGCCACTGTACAAAGCTATGAGTGAAGAAGATACTGAGAAAAGAAAGGAGAAGGTTTCTGCTAGGAGATTTCCTATCTCCCCTTCCCTGTTTCCACTTCCCCTGGCTCCTTCTCTACCTCATCTTCTGCTACTTGAAAAAGAAGTTTTGCTGGTAAAAGGTAAAAAAGGTAAAGGACCCCTGGACGGTTAAGTCCAGTCAAAAACGACTACAGGGTTGCGGCGCTCATCTCACTTCCAGGCTGGGGGAGCTGGTGTTTGTCCACAGACAGCTTTCCGGGTCATGTGGCCATGACTAAACCGCTTCTGGTGCAACAGGACACCGTGACAGAAACCAGAGCAGCGCACGGAAATGCCATTTACCTTCCCGTCACAGCAGTACCTATTTATCTACTTGCATTGGCGTGCTTTTGAATTGCTAGGTTGGCAGGACCTGAGACAGAGCAATGGGAGCTCACTCCATCACAGGGATTCAAACCGCCGACCTTCTGATCAGCAAGCCCAAGAGGCTCAGTGGTTAAGACCACAGCAGAACTATCAGTAATGGCTTCAGGAGAGGCATTTGGGCATTTTGGGTGTGGTGGCCCAGAAGACAATGGGCTGCCTCTGCTTTTATACGATAGTAAAACATTCTGGGTGGTATTTGACAAATACTCAGAGTAGACCTAATGTGATTAATGCAACTTGCATCTTAATGAAAACTGCACATTTGCTGAATCCCGATATACGGGTGGATTGTTTGGTCAATAAAACCGTTAATGTTGATGCTGTAGGTGGTTTATTGCAGAATTTCCAAATATATACGCATATTAGAAATACTGTATTGGCCTGAATATAAGCCTCACTTTTCTCCCAAATTCCGACCTTGAAAAGTTAAAGTGTGGCTTATATTCACGACCTTACAGTATGCAGCCAGAAGTGCGGCATAGCAGTGCCTGCCCCATGCGTAGTCCCCCATCCAGTAGCAGAGCAACATGCTGCGGCCCTGGAGCAAAGAACAGGTGGGGGCATGGCTGGCAAGCGTCCCGAGGGCGTGGCACATCACCCATGGGGACGTGGTGCGCAGCGCATGGGGGTGTGGTGCGCGTCCCGGGAGCGTGGTGCATCGCCCGTGGGGGCATGGCGTGTGTCCTGGAGTTGTGCATCCCAGGGGCAGCTGCAATGGCATCCTTTCCCCCAAATGCTACCCGGTGTGGTGCACTCCCACACACACCCTTCGTATGCCAGTGCCCCCATCTTCTCTCGCAAGGCCGGGAAGGGAGAGAGTGAGGAAGAGGAAAGGCCATCGGCAACACAGTGTGGCTCCACCCCCCACCCCCCCAGTATGCAGCCAGGAGCAGTGAGGAAGGGAGTGGCTTATATTGGATGTTTTCCCCTCCCCCCTCCACTTTTAAAGGTGCAGCTTATATTTGTGTGCGGCTTATATCCGGGTTAATACGGTACTACCAAACAGTTGTAAGAACTCCTGAAGCTTCATAGAATTGATTATGAAAGGGAGGGCTGGAAGAAGGGAAATCTCCACTTTCCATTTTCTGTCGTGCCCTGCCAATGAATGAGAGAAGGGAAGGTGGAGTGTTTGAGGAAGCTGGGGTGAAGGGGATGGTTTGGAGGGTTGAAGGATGGTGGAGACAGGACATTTTCCAGATTTTCTTCTTTTTCCTGGGAAACTTGAGGACAGGGGAGCCCTGGGGCATATGTCCAGCTTCAGTCAAAGATCCTTTTCACTTGATCCTTTTAAGTGATCCTTTAAGATGGCTAGGATTGAGTCAGGAACCGCCTGCTGCTGAGCTATGATAAATCACTGCATGCTCATTTCAGCTTAAAATGCTAGATTCCCCATTCCAAATGAATTTCTAATTTCCAGAATAGCTCCATCTGGAAATGCTGTTTATTTCCTCTCGCTGAGTAGCGGGACAGAACGGGTGTCTAGGAGCAAACAGTTACATTCTGAGGAGCTTTCCTACGTTTGATATTAGATGCTTATCCACAGTACCAATCTTCATTAGAAGCCCTGGATAATCTTTTATGTATGACCCTTTGCGGCGTCACCTCTGATACCCTCCAACAAGCAGCATCTCTTGTTATTTTATTAATTCCATGCATAACAGTTCGGTATGGCAATTCATAGACATTTTTTATGCAAACATGGTTATGATTTCTGAGTACACTTTTTTAGATAGATATATTTTTGTTTACGTCCACGTAGAAGAAACACAGGTACTCTGAAGTGGATATTTTAGCATCCTACCGAGACACCCTTGAAAATATCTCTCCGTAAATGGAGTGCTTGAATGTGAATGAAATTTAGGGGCTGATTACAACAATGGCTACATCTAGTTCAAAAATATAAATTGAGCTAGATATAAAACAAGGACATTTTCAGATGAGGGTTTTTATATATATATAAAAAAAACGAAAAAACGA
The DNA here is from genome assembly GCF_964252035.2 of Podarcis erhardii. Classification (NCBI taxonomy): domain Eukaryota; kingdom Metazoa; phylum Chordata; class Lepidosauria; order Squamata; family Lacertidae; genus Podarcis; species Podarcis erhardii. The sequence continues at coordinate 17,999,122 of NC_138515.1, read as the reverse complement.
AAGCAAACATGCACTTTATGTTTCTGTACAGCCAGTGTGTTCACTTCTACCCATCTTGTAAAGTGGTACATTAACAGGATTTGATCATGTAATTGTATCCTGAGAAATAAATAGCAAATAGCATTCCAATATCTTGGTCTTCCAATGAGATAATATTGTATAGAGTATTTTTCAACCCCCTCTCTCAAATGGAAACTTTGGAAGTAGCTGACAGTTCATGAGATTGATTTAAATATATAAGGCAGTTTTTCACACAACACATAGTATACTGTTGTGTTTTTGTTGTTTTCCTGCAAATAGAAATGCAAATGAAAAGTCAGTGTTTTGACGTTTGTATAATTGTAAATGGGGAAAAAACAGGTTCTTGGTTCAAGCTGGTATACGTTTATACTTGAAATGCAGACTGTTGTCCTAGATAAATATACATGCCATTCATTAGAATATGTCACTTTTTCTTAGAAACAAGATGGCTGATGTACAATCCTTCTACTGTGGTAGCTGTTCTCTACGTCTTTTCCTTTTCCTGCCTTTTAGAAGTCATTTATGTGAAAAGACTAGAGCTAGGCAATTGATGAATTCATAGTTAAAGCAAATGGCTAATGTTCCACTATAAATCTTAAAACATGTCTACCTCACCTTAACTGCTCATGCTAATCACTATAAAGATATTTTTATACCATATTTTAACACCTTTCAGAGCATCCCTGATTCCTCAATCTGTCAGGTGCTTTATGATTCCCACTTGCGCAATAAAAGACAATGTAAAACTTTATTTCAACTGATGTCAGTATCCTTCTGATTCACCTCTCCAGGTTCTAGAGGGAAATTAGGCAACAGAGAAAGCTATTTCTGATTTAAAATGTCACAGGGACTATATTTTTAAGCCACCACACCATTTCTTCAACACAAACCCAACGGCATGAATTCCAAGGAGTGTTATCATTGAATCATAGTATCTTAGAGTTGGAAGGAACCCAAAGGTCATCTAGTCCAACCCTCTGCAATTCAGGAATCTCAGCCAAAACATCCATGGCAGATGGCTATTCAACCTCTGTCTAAAAACCTACAAGAAAGGAGAGTCCACAACCTCCCAAGGGAGACTGTTCCACTGTCAAACATCTCCTTCATAAAGTTTTCCCATACGTTTAGTCGGAATCTCCTATCTTATAACTTGAAGCCCTTGGTTTGAGTCCTACCCTTCACCCAATAGTATTTTTCCATCTTCTCCATGCAGAGGACCTACCACTTGCTTGTTCTCCCTCTTGCTTTGAACATAGCCAAAGAAACCTTTTAGAAATTATTTTTAACCTCTCTTGCAGGACCTGAGTGTTAGAATTCCTGCTCCATGATTGCAGTCATGGGATTGTTGTCTTTCACATGACGGTATATGTTTTGACTCCACAGAGTGGGATGTGTTAGAGACAGGATGTTTGTGTTACTCTGTTGAAGTCCGTGAAGTGGGACTATTGTCCTTTGTTCTTTTTCTCTTTGCTGTCTGGTGCTAGAGAGAGAGGGAGCCATGTTTCAGTGCTCTGTGTGTGTTTGTATGTAAATAAAGTAGATTAGCCAAAATGCTGAGTTGCTGAGGTCTGTCAGGCATGATGCGCAAACTCTGCGGATCCCTAAGTGTGCCGGTGTTGGTTGGCATTGGTCGCTGTGATGTACGGGCTGAAGAAAGTTTTTGAAGCTCCCGAACAATTGACCAGGAGGGAGGGAACATGCCAGTCGGGCATGTGTCTCTGCCAGGGTCCTCCCACTTCTCTTTCCTGTTGGCTCTCCCATTTTGGTCTCTACAGCAACAGCAGGCACTGTAACGCTCCCACAATTTGACTTCACTCCCAAAGGCACACTCTTCTATAGTCACCTGAAACAGATGGATGCCTCGCATATGCTACACCTGCACTTAGATGGAAGGATTGCAGGGCATTCCTATCCTACGGTAACCCAACTTCACCTATAAGGGCAGCAATGGATTCAAAGGCAACAACAACACCATCCTCTGTGTTTTATTGTTGTGTCCCAGCTGTATTGGAGTTCTGCCATTCCTTCTCCTTCTTGCTGCTAACTGACTCCAAGGACCTTCCCCTAGGCTACTTCATTCAAAACTGAAACTCTAAACCTGGCCTTTGCACCTGAGAGCCAGTGTGGTGTAGTGGTTAAGAGCAGTGGACTCGTAATCTGGTGAAGCGAGTTCGCTTCCCTGCTCCTCCACATGCAGCTGCTGGGTGATCTTGGGCCAGTCACACTTCTCTGAAGTCTCTCAGCCCCACTCACCTCACAGAGTGTTTGTTGTGGGGGAGGAAGGGAAAGGAGATTGTTAGCCGCTTTGAGACTCCTTAAGGGGAGTCCAAACTCCTCCTTCTTCTTCTTCTTCTTCTCCTCCTCCTCCTCCTCCTCCTCCTCCTCCTCCTCCTCCTCCTCTTCTTGTCCCTGGATAGCTCAGTTGCTTAGAATGTGATGCTGACAACGCCAAGGTTGCAGGTTCGATTCCTGTATGGGACAGCTACATATTCCTGCATTGCAGGGGGTAGACTAGATCATAGAATCATAGAATCATAGAATCATAGAGTTGGAAGAGACCACAAGGGCCATCGAGTCCAACCCCCTGCCAAGCAGGAAACACCATCAGAGCACTCCTGACATATTGTTGTCAAGCCTCTGCTTAAAGACCTCCAAAGAAGGAGACTCCACCACACTCCTTGGCAGCAAATTCCACTGTCGAACAGCTCTTACTGTCAGGAAGTTCTTCCTAATGTTTAGGTGGAATCTTCTTTCTTGTAGTTTGGAACCATTGCCAGATGATCCTCTGCGTCCCTTCCAACTCTACAATTATATGATTCTATGTGTAAACCCAGCAAAGAAGGGGCCCCACTCCCTTTTGCCTGGCAGTCTTGATCTCTGATGGTTCCCTTGATGGGCCATCAGTGGCCTTTGTTCCTTACTAATGGCCCATTCTGCTAGCTTTGCTGAACTAGCTTGGCTCCTTAGCATAACTGGATCCATGGAGTTTCCATGTCTGGCAAACCTTGGTTAATTGTAACTTTTACTAAATCATAACATATTTAGGAGGCTCTTGCCCGCCCCCATAACATTGTAAATATATTTTATCTTCTGTCTTCAGATGAAATAAATGTGCAGAAAAGAACTTATTCTGCCTATGTTTATTGGTCTTTCAACCCAACCCCCCAGAAGAAGAAAAATTGTATTGTTTTCCTCAAGTTACGGAAAATCATTCTGACATGATTTCACCTCAAGTTTAATTGAGTCAGTGAGTGGATATAATGAAGCATTTTGTTAGTGGTCTCCAGTGGAGGTGTTAATAGGAAGGAAAGTAATTTTCACCTTATTTATATGTTGTATAAATATAAAGTGATCTTTCTGCCAAGAGCTCAATTTTCTTCATGCTATTTCAGTAAAGGTTGCAGGCCTTATTCAAGAAATATGATCTTTTATTGCAAATTACAGTACAAAGTTGTATTTCTAGAAGCAATAAACAAAACTACTGATTCATGGTAGAATAATGATGCAATAATTGTAGAATAATAATGCAAACAAAAAGTGATCCAGATGCCATATTAGTCACACATTTGAGAACCTTAAATAGCCATTTTCTAATGGCAAAGGCTTATTAGCGATCCTAACCATGCACATTCAGAAGTAAGTCCTATTGAATTCAATGGACTTACTCCAAAGTAAGTGAGGTTATTATTGCAGACTTATGCCTTTATGAGATATAAAGTGTGGTATTCAATAAAGCACTTCTGCTAGTGCAAGGATTTCCATGGATCATAGATCATAGATCCTCCTCTCCTCTCCTCTTCCCTCTCTGCATCCCCCTGAATCTACTCTGGAAGGTTGCAGGAGCACCCAAAACAGATTTAGAGGGCATTGGGGACAGGGAAGGGAAGTTCCACTGCGCAGCCAAATGTCCTTGCTGTAGCTGGACTACTTTGTTGAATACCACTCAAATTAATTAAAAATAAATAAATCATGGTGGTGCTGTTCTTACCTATTATCTGGTTAATAAAGTTCGTTTTCTGTGACTTCAGAGAATGACTGGAATTAAGTGCCTTCTGTAGGCCAGTGTACTAAACTGACATCTAATTGCTTCCAGTCCGTGGTCTTTAGGTGCAAGTGCTTGAGCTGAAGATGATATTACTCAGTTTCTGCTACCGGGGCAGCAACAGTTATTGCATTTATATCCCACTTTTTTCTCCAAGTAGCTCAGGGTGGTATACATATTCTCTGTCTCCTCCATTAATCTCCACAACAACCCAGGGAGCTTCATGTCCAAGTAGGGATTTTAATCCTTTTACACGTCCTAATCTGACTCTCTAACCACTGCACCACACTGAGATTGTCTTCCTTGACCAAGCAAAGGGTAGAAGGCTACAGGCTTCCTATTTTCCACTATGGCACAAAATGATTCTTGTATCCATGTGTGGCCACCAGTGTACACCAAGGGGCAGGAAGTGGACTTTTTCTGGCCTATGGCAAACTCTCTGGGCACGGTGCACATGGTGGGCATGGACGATGCCCAAATATGTTCTCTCCACTAAAAACAAAAAACAAAAAATATTGTTGGATTAAAGTTGGATAGTTGACAAAGGATCTTTGCCTGGTTGGTTTTTTTATGCACAATATCAAATCAGGGGGTTAGCCTTTTATAAAATAACCAGTGAATATAATACAATAAAATAAAATTACAATTCTCTTTCTGTTTCTCAACAGGAGCTGTGGTTCACAAGGTTGAGGTAAGATTCTAATCTTAATAAAAAATAAATGAAGTATTTGATTAGAACGGAACACAAAAGCATACAAGCCTTGTCTTAGGCTTGGTGGTTGAGCTGCATAATGAAATTAAATATGGTTGTTTGGAAGATTATAGATGATCTCTTGTTCCCTCCTTTATTGTTTTGCTAAGTTGATATGCCATTACTTAAGCGTTGTCTTGGACTGCATAAACTCAGTGTTTATTTGTAAATCAGAGTGGAAGTGAGTGTGAATTTACACTCCCCACCTCTGACCTTGAACTTTCATAACTGGATTTGGGCAGGTGGAAGGGAATGATTGTCAATCATATGACTGCCTCAGCCATGGCAGCCATTTTTTTTTTAAAAAAATGAAAAGCTATGGGTGCAAGTGAATGTGGAAACTAAGCTATAGCAATGTCTATGCAGGCCTGTTGATTGAGCATGAAAACCTTATTGACTATGGCTTCACATAATGAGATGGCTTCACATAGGAATGGGCCATCATTAGATAGTGGATCATCCATATATTCAAAGAGGACAGATCCATTTCAGACTGCAACAGCAGAACGTTTCATTTTGTAATTCCTTTACATTTCAGCCATGAAAAAGAAAAGTCGCATGTCAAAGACAAAGTCTGTGCTTATTTTTCTATGTACAGGGAGCATTTTATGTGCGGAAACTGTCAAGCATGTGGTGCCCCATCTGTAATATGGTATGAACTTGGGGAACTCTGGATAAACCCAGAACTAAGTGAGAATGTGAAGCACAGTTCTGAAATTTAAAGCAAAGGTAGTAGAATAGATAGCAAGAGAGAATTTTTTTGCAACCTAATAAGAGAATTAGGTATAAATTTCTTTAGGAGAGAAGGGGGCAACTCTTTTGATGTTTTGAATATAAAATTCCAAAATGATAAGAAGAGATTCTGGAGAGAAAAAATCCCCATCAAATTCAAATGCCCCCCCCCCCCCCGCAAAAAATATGACTTTCACCACAAAATTCTTCAGGCAGGCCCTGCCTATGAAATAAGCAGATGTGCATGGCAATTCTATAGATGACAACTCAGAAGTAAGCCCTGTTGATTTCATCAGAGCTGACTTCCAGGTAAGAGAGTATAGGATTCCAGCCTTAATCATCTATAAGTACATTTCTAACACCTCATAATATGTACTGGGTGTGTAGGTTCATAATCTTTTCATCGTGGACGTATGATATACTGCATAATCTAATAAGCTTTATTGCTAAGGGTGAACCTGGTTACTGGGAGGGGAAAAACATTTACCTGAAGAGTGTGAGATTTGCTAAAATCTAATGTATCTGTGTCACAAAGATGACTTATTTCTTTCTATAATGCCTATATTGGATAAACATTTTCCCTCCATTTTCAGAGATTTCAATCTCAATTTTCAGAGAAGCACAGGGCACTGTGAAGTTTATACATCCCAATCTTTTCATAGCCTAGGGATATTCCTATCTATTAGATCAGTTTCTTTTTTTCCTTGAAACTCAATAAATTCTTCCACTCCGATCGTGATGTGACTGTTTCCCTCTATATGAAATAAATGAGCCACGAAAATAGTCTATATCCTATACAGTGGGTCACACTTTCAACCCAAATCATACATCTGCATTTTTGGCAACAGAGCAGCTTACTAAGTCATAATGCTAGTGACACTCTTGTGTGGTGAGTTTTGTATATTAGAGAAATATTCTATTTGTATGCTGTATGCTGTATGCCGCTCTGTAGAACAGATAATGTTGTTGTTGTTGTTGTTGTTGTTGTTGTTGTTGTTGTTGTTGTTGTTACTATTATTAAATACCCTGCCCAACTGGCTGGGTTTCCTCAGCCACTCTTGGCAGCTCACAGAACATACTAAAACATCAATACAGGGCTGCCTTTAGATATATTCTAAAAGTCAGATAGTTGTTTATTTCCTTGATATCTGATGGGAGGGCATTCCACAGGGTGGGTGCCACTGCGGAGAAGGTCCTCTGCCTGGTTCCTTGTAACTTCACTTCTCACAGTGAGGGAACCACTAGAAGGCTCTCAGAGCTGTATCTCAGTGTCTGGGCTGAACGATGGGGGTGGAGACGCTCCTTCAGCTATACAGGACTGAGGCCATGTAAAAACACGCTGATTCCCGGACCGTCCGCAGGCCGGATTGAGAAGGCGATAGGGCTGTGAAACACATAGCAGTCAAATACAGGATTCCTAGAGTGGACATGCTAGTGGATGTTTTGTACCAGCCAGGAGAAAACATTCTGTTTCCTCCTGAGCTGGAACAAACTTCCTCTGCTTGTGACTAAAGGCAGGCGTGGTCTAATCTAGCAAGGCAGGGAGCACACCGCTCTCTCTCTCTCTTTCAGCTCTTCTCTGTTTTGTTTTTCTATGAGTCAGCAGAAGTGACTGCTTGTTTGCAGTCACTTGGGAACTAACTAGCTTATGGGATAGTTTCACATATGTATATACTTTTGTAACGCAAGTCTGCCTTCAGGGATCTAACTGTGAACTGAATGAATGTGAGTAAACTACTTTTATATTGACTTTAATCAGATTGTCACGTTTATTCTTTTTAAGAGGGACAAGAGGGGATCTTACCAGGAATCCTATATTTAGAGGGTAAAACTAGCCTGCAACAAGCAAACCGCTATTTGTTTAAAGGGGAATGTTTAAACTCTGCTAAGATATAGAACTTGCTAACGCAAGTCAGGAAGGATATAATTAAGTAATATATCCTCTCCTGCCTCCCTGAACATTCCCACAATGAGCTCCTCCATTGTAGGCTCAGTTTGTATGTATGGCTCCATATATCAAAAAGACACCACAGTCTTTGCTGTGCCTCATTCTGAGGAAACTGAACCCCTGAAACCCTGGAATCGTGTACTGCTCGGAGATCAGGCTGGCATGCAACAGAGGATTAATTGGATTGGGCCCCTTTATTTATAATGGGGAAATAATCTGTACTGACAAAACCATCTCTATGTGAATTGCTTTTTTTATTTTTTAGCACATGAACTCCTTATCCCTAACCTTTTGAATACAATGAAAATCGTTTTACTATATTTAGTAAAAAAAAAAAAAAAAATGCACAACAGGTTCATCTCCACCACCTCCTTCCCCCAGCCCATAATGTACCTTTAATGTTATCATCCTCGCAAATCCACCGGCAGACTGTCTGGTCAGGTGTATAACTGGAAAAGGTCAAGGCAAAATATCAGCATACTTAACAAATGCATTTGCGTGCAGTGTTCGTAGGAATCCTTCCAGTTGCATGGCAACCATCTTTGTAATTACTATTTGCAACTCCATTTTTAATAGTTTGATTACTATTTTCTCCATTATATTGTTGCATATAATGAATTTAAATTCATCCCTCTCACTTTCTTCTTCTTCTTTACAACAATAAATGCAGGCTAGTATCAGGTCAACTAGCATTAAACTTAGCTTCCAAAAACAGATGAGTAATGCCTAGATAGTACATTATACAGATTTTGAGGTTCTAATGTTAGTAGAAACATAAGCAGCTGCTTGTCCTGATTCAGACCATTGTTCCATCTAGCTCAGAACTGTCTGAATACTACCGAGTGGCAGTGGCTCTCCAGGATTCCAGACGGGATCTGTTCTAGCGCTACCTGGATTGACAGGGATTGAATCTGGGACCTTCTGCATGCGAAGCAAATGCTCTAACATTGAGCTATGGCCCTCCCAATGTATGTAACCTTTTATCTCAAATGGATACGACATGGAATGGCAGAGAGGGATAAAAGTGACAAGGAAAATCATAAGCCTGTGCTTGATAATAAGGGGTGGTAAATTAACAGTATGGTACACATTGTCATCCCTTTCAGTAACTTTCAAACAGGGGTGCCAACTTGAATAAAATATTGGGGGGGCAGGTAAGCCCCACCTCGCATAATCAATCTCAGACATGGTGTATGCACACCATTTCAATGGCAACACCTATCAACTTTGAGGGGCCCCAGCCCCCTCAAATATTTTATTAGGGTGTCCGAAGGGACCTCGGCCCCTAGAAGTTGGCTCCTATGCCTTCGGACAAAAGTTTAATAAACATTGATTCAGAAGCACACTGGTAATTGAGCTAAATAAAGGTTTGTAGCCTTGCCATTAAAATGGAAGGGGGTATATTGGGCCACAGAATACTTTTGAGTTGAAAAAGTTTAAGGACTGCCTTAGATTGCATTGAATTCTCACTTGCATGAACCTTCCTGTGCATTCCTTAGTATACACTGAGATCCACCACGGCATGTTGAGTGAAAAGCACCCAATTCTTGGCTATAGGCATTCCATAATTCTGCAAACTAGAAAAGATTTGCATGTTTCTTACATATGTTACACTATTTTGTAAAATAACAACAACAACAACAACAACAACAACAACAACAACAACAACAACAGATGGGTTGATGCACTTTACTGGGGGAAATGTATTTTGTGAACTAACCATAGAATGCACAGAAGCATTCACAGGCTGTGTGCAGTTGCCAAGAGCTGTGTGAAACAGAGGAGGAAGAAAGCCTGTCTCTGTCTGTGGTGGTGAATAAGGTGGGACAGAAGTAGAAATAACTAATTCTAGTTTTGTTCCCATTATCCTCCCTGTCAGAGGCACCAAATTGCTAGGGAAATTGGGGGGAGCTGACATTGCACACATGACACGCATGACGCACAGTGTCGCATTATGACTTCAGACGGAGCTAGGGTCCGGAGCCACACATGGCAGTAGCCCTGCTTCAATGGCTGGTGGCGCCTTCTCTTTGGCCCTTGGCCTCCTCCTCTTCCTCTTCCTGCTGCCACAACCAGCCAAGGGCTGCTTCCCCCCCTTCCCCTCCAAGGCAAGAGGAGGAGGAGAAGGAACTGGCCACTGAAGCTGCGCTTGGCCTCCTCCACCCACTGTCTTTTTGAACATTGGGGTGCAGCCTCCAAAAAAATTATTGTGTGGCCCCTAAAGTCCTGGGCCCCTAGGAGTTGTCGCCCCTGCTCTTTACTGAGTTGTGCAAGGGCAACACTGAGGCTGTTTGCACACAATGGGTATAGAGCAACCACCCACAAAGAATCCTGGGAAGTCTGGCATACCTTTGCAGAGCTGTAATTCCTATCATAGGGTTACCAGACGTCCCCGGTTCCTGGGGACTGTCCCCAGATTTGCAAATCTGTCCCCAGGAAATGTGGCAGTGGCAGCCTCGGCAGCCCAGAGCCAGCCTGGTAGCGCAGTTGGCTCTGGTTGGCTTCAGGAGCTGCCCGCTGCCACTGCCACTGCTGAAGGGGAACTAGGGACATCTGGTGGTACAGATCTCCTGCCCCCTTCCCCCTTTGTTTTGACAGATCGGGGGAGGCTCGGGAGTCACAAATGGGTGGGTGCTGCCCAGGAAGGGTGGAAGGTGTGTGATTTCTCTGCCAGGCAAGGTGCAAAGCCCTTCTTTTGTACCCTGTGAAACATAAATGTGCAGAGTTTTTTAAAAAACAACAGCTGCCCACCCGTGACACCCATGTCTCCCTCAATCAGTCAAAACAAAGGAGGAAGTGGGCAGGAGACTGGGAGAGGCTCGGGAGTCATGGGTGGGTGGCACTTCGTTGCCCAGTTCTTAAAAAACTCTGTGCATTTATGTTTCACAGGGTGCGAAAGAAGGGCTTTGCACCTTTGTACAATATGCATGTGTGCTTGGGCCCAGGGTCTTTTGCCTCACCATCCCCACTACTGACTCCCTGTTGCTACTCAGCTTCAAAAAAAAAAAAAAAAAAAAAAAAAAGTGTCCCCAGATTCATTGAAAAAAATCTGGTAACCATATCCTATCGTCCTTAACAAACTACACTTCCCAGGATTCTTTGGGTCAAAATGTGCTTTAGTAAAGGTAAAGGGACCCCTGACCATTAGGTCCAGTCGTGACCGACTCTGGGGTTGCGGTGCTCATCTCACTTTACTGGCCGAGGGAGCCAGTGTACAGCTTCCAGGTCATGTGGCCAGCATGACTAAGCTGCTTCTGGCGAACCAGAGCAGCGCACGGAAACGTCGTTTACCTTCCCGCCGGAGCGGTACCTATTTATCTACTTGCACTTTCACGTGCTTTTGAACTGCTAGGTTGTCAGGAGCAGGGACTGAGCAACAGGAGCTCACCCCGTCGCGAGGATTCGAACCGCTGACCTTCTGATCAGCAAGTCCTAGGCTCTGTGGTTTAACCCACAGTGCCACCCGCGCCCCTTCCAAAATGTGCTTTACATATGCTTTAAATGTATGATGTGTACGGAGCCTGAGACTAAGAAGGAGGCAGCTGACATGCAGTGCCACAGCCTGGACTGCGAATAGGCTAAGGTTGGTGGGGAACGTGCCACATTTGCCCTCATGGGCCAGCCTTCGCTGCTTGGATCTTGGAAGTTTGTTTCCTAAAAGGTTTCTATAAAACTATAAACGGATATCATCTGCTTAGTAATACTGAGATTTCTGTTTCCAGAAACCATCTGCTTTCTCTGCTCTTAAATTAAACATTTACCATATTTTTGAAAGGTATATAGTCTCGAGTCTCTGTGTGCTAAATACTTTTTAATTTTTAAACATGTTTAAAAATATAGCCCAGTCCATTACAGTTACAGTTTCTACATTTAAACTGAAAAGTAACAGCTGGTATATGTTTCATTCCCTTCCTTTTTCCTTAATATATTTGCAACACTAATATATGTTTCTCCCGTTTCCCCCCTCAGAAATAGATATACAAGGTTTGATGGGTCGGCAGTGTGTGTGTGTGTGTGTGTGAACATGATACAGATGACATTTTGCATGGATATCCCAGGCCACAATATACTTTGGCTTTCCAGTATTGGATATATAATGAAAAAAGGTGAAAACTAGGTCGTATTCCTGACCTGTGAAAGTAACTGTAAAAGTTACGTTTGATAGATTTGGTGTGATAGCGTTCGTATCACAACATAGCTCTTGCTGTATATGTTTGCATGTGTGTGACCATAATTCAGTGGTAAAGTTAAAGGGACCCCTGACCGTTAGGTCCAGTCGCGGACGACTCTGGTGTTGCGGTGTTTGTTAGTGTTTGTTAGGGGGGGGGGGGCTGAGCTCCTGCAATGTTCATCTGGGTGTTGCGTGTGACGTCAATGATGGTTGTTCGCAACTTCCAAATGTGGTGTCTGAGCTAGGAATGTGTCAGTGGTTCCTCCTCTTTTTCCTGCTGCATAGCGGAAGCAGCCCTCTGCCTGCGTCACTGGCAGAAGGAAGGGCAGGAGCTGCCACCAACCAGGGATGCTGAGTTGCCACGCAACGCCTGGATGTCGCAAACTTCTGGGTATCACACACGAGGTCACACGCAACATCAGCCACACACCCCACCTGAGTGTAGAGATAACGCTCAGCTTTGCGAAGGCAAACCTCGCACCAGACGTGCAACAGTATGTCAAGGAGCGTTACGCCTGCTTTCCCTGACCTTTTGCCTTCTTGGCTAGAAAACAAGGTTCCCCCCCTGACCTTTTGTCCTCCCACAATTTGTTTGCTTGACATATCGCTTGGCTGGAGCATGGCAAGGAACACAGATGTAATCAAGTATCGGGGGGAACATTTGAGGGAAGCACCTGCTGACACGTGTATTTGCAAACCCTGGAAATGTGCGTAGATGGAAATACGTTATGTTCAGGGTGGTTTCACTACCGTTTCCAATTGCTGACTTCTGCTAATAAAAGGAGCCTCTGCAGAGCTAGCCAGCAGCTTGCTTGGAGGATGCTCGCCAGCGTGCTTCTGCACAGCTCACCTGCATTACCAACTCCTATCTCATGCCTTCACTTGACCTGAGTTTGCTATTCAAGGAAACAAGTGGGACTTTCTTCCAAATGTTGCAGTTTATTCTCCCTCTCCTCTTCAGAGTAGGTTTCAGGGTTCCAGCTCTCTCTTCACTCCGATAAGGCTTTTCCACCACAAACCCCAGTTTCTTGATTTCTTTTCTAGCAGACAATCCACATTCCTCATTGGGCTGGGCTTTTAAGAAAAGCTGTGGTTTTGTTTTGTTTTTAGTACTTTCTGTAAGCACCAGGGTTTCCCTGAGCTGGTTCATCACCTTTGCTTGGTCTCATTTTTGATCCAGTCCTGCCAACACTCACCACCTGCTTTTGCTATTGGAAGAAGTGATTATATGAACTGTATTTAATGCCCTTTGCTGGGGTTTTTTTCACAGTTCCTCCTCCAGTTCACCCAGTACCATGTTGCCCAGCATCTTTGGCAAACCCAAAGGGGTTTTATTGGCACAGCTCTTCATGAAGAACTAATGTGTGACACTTTCACAGGTGGTGGGGTAGAACAGGAAATGCCTTCACTTTCTGGCAGAGGGAACCTACCACCTCCTCCTTCAAAGATAAACATCTTGCTTCATTATCACTCTCATTCTAACACATTTATCTGAACTGAATTAATAAGTACCTACCCCAGGTTTCCCGCACTGACTGCTTACAAGTTTGTAGAAGCTAATATTCAAGGACATTAAAGGAAAAATAAAAGAAATGAGGTCTTTGCAAGTAGGAGATACTTTACCGTTTGGTCTCATAAAATAAAATAAACATTGTAAAAAAAAATGAAGCCTATAAACCTTGGGAAGACGGATAAGTTGACATATTGTTCTGCATATCTCTGTTTAATAATATTATATTTCATTTCCCATGCTAAGAAAACAGCCATTACCCAAAGCAGCCATTCGTAAACAGCCATTGTGAACAGATTGCATCCTTGTTGGTGGTATGATAATTGAAATAAGTTTACCAGTCTTTTATGAGAAAATACCAGATGTATAAAATACCTATTAATCAACTCACTCGCTTTTGCAGACATCAGCTTCAGTACCGATGGCTATTAAAGAATAAATGGGATAAGAGCAAAAAGAAAAGAAAGGGAAGGGAAGAAATTCAGAAAATTAGCCAAGCAGTTCAACCATGTGGCATGTTGCTTGAAGAGAGAACGGGGGAGGGGAATGCACTGTGTTCTCAGATCAGTTCTTCTGAGCCAAGCTTACAGGTCGTCATGTTCATCAATTCAGCATTTGTTTAGTTTTCATAATTGCAGGCGTACATTAACCATTCCTTTGTGGACAATGATATAAAGCATCAGGCTGCCAGTCCACTACCTCTTAGCTGCATTCCCTCCACCTTCCCACTGCTAATCACATTTTCATTGAATTCTCCTCTATCTGTGAGAAGAGGCTGCAGGGGCACTATCTGTTAATCTTGGACCCCTGGAATAAACATTAAATTGTTGTTATTTTCCTTTTCCTGCTAAACTAGATGGAAACTGAAGAAAGCAATGGGGACAGCTCAGTAAGCATATACGCTGATAGAGTTTTATTGACAGCAAATTGTATGTGGGGCAGTGAGCACACATACACATCATACTTTTTAAATGTCAACAAATACCTAGGTGGTGCTGTGAAAGAGACGATTGCTGAAGGATCCAAAGGAGACCCAGGGCCACAGAAATGTGTAGATCTCCCATTCAAGAATCTCACAGAGCTGTTTTGCTTAAGGTGACTGTGTTTTGGATTTAGGCTGATTAAAGACCTGCTGGTGCATCCTTGCAGGGGCGAAACTGGGCTTTATTTCATGTGGGTCAAAGACCTGGTTTGCCCTCCCCCATGCATTTGTGCATGCACACACAGACACACAGACACACACACTGGGAGACTCAATGGCATCCCTCTGGATACTTCACCCGGGGCAAATAATAATAAGAAGAAGAGTTTGGATTTGATATCCCGCTTTATCACTACCCTAAGGAGTCTCAAAGCGGCTAACATTCTCCTTTCCCTTCCTCCCCCACAACAAACATTCTGTGAGGTGAGTGAGGCTGAGAGACTTCAGAGAAGTGTGACTAGCCCAAGGTCACCCAGCAGCTGCATGTGGAGGAGCGGAGATGCGAACCTAGTTCACCAGATTATGAGTCTACCGCTCTTAACCACTACACCACACTGGGCTAGCTAACCCAGCCAGCTCCCCACCCCCGGTAGTTACAGCACTGCACCCTTACTGTACTCCATCAGCATATCTGGATTTCTAGGAGCTGGGACATGGAAGAGTAAGATTTAGGTTTAGAAGGTGGCAAACAGTGTGATAAAACAATAAACCTGAAAAAATGAACAACACCATATTTTGTAGAGCTCCAATAGAAAGAGGAAGCAATGGTGGTAGTTTGTTTGTTTGTTTGTTTGTTTAGTACACTGCCCTTCATCTGAATATCACAGAGTGGTTCACAATATGATCATAGTCAAAAACATTGAGCAAGATCCAACCTCTACCATAACGTAGGAGTATTGCAGGGGTAATCAACATGGTTGACCTCCAGGTGTTGTTGGGCTTCAACTGTTATGTGGCACATGTCTGAACCCACAATTGTGACCAAGCACTCACGTGTATTCTTACTGAGTTAGACCCATTGGTCTATCTTTCTTAATACTGTCTGTCCTGACAGGCAGCAGCAGGAGTCTTTTTTCCAGCCCTTTTGGGACTGAAGCTGGGACCTTCCTCATGGAATGCAAATGCTCTACCACTGAGCTGTTCCCCTTCCAGTCGGCAGAGGGACCGAATAAGAGGAACATGAGAAAATGAATAGCAGAACCTCAGCTCACCACACCAATTATGCCCATCACAGCTCATGTTGCCTGTTCCTCTGTATGCCCCCATCTGAAACATACCAGTGGCATCACTGGGTCACTGCTTTGCACAGCAACTGGTTGCACATGCAACCATGATAAATAACAATTCCTGCAATGAATTAAATGGGGGGGGGGACTAGCCAGAACAGCAGTACATAATGCAAACCATAATAACTGGCTTGAAATGTGTATCCTGGGGTTTCAGATGATGTCATAATCTACTGCAGCAAATTTAATAGTATTGTTGCCTGGAAGCTAGCCCATTATGCTGTGTTTAATTTCTCCAAGATGTAAATTACATGGTTCAATGTTGTATAGTATTGGCTACTGCCATTTTAGATTCTTGTGCTTGCAGCTGTCAGGAAACATAATGTTTATGGGTGTTTTGTTTAGCTAGGAATCTTTATCATTAACAGACTTATCTTGAAACTATCCCATGCTCTGTTTTTCCTTAGTGTTCCCAGATATCCATTTAGATGAAACGGACTTCACAATTCATAGAATATATAAATATTAGAAGGTGCAACCCCCATTCTAATTGTGTGGATTTTATTAACTTTTTCAGTGTACCTGATCCTCACGGTATCTTCTTCTTCTTTGCTGATCACTCGTAGCCAAGTAAGGTTGTCTTCCATGAACCTGGTCCTAACAGTGAGTCCGTAAGTGACTGTGGAGGCCAATTCTGGATCCACACATCCTTCCACAATGGGGACATAGGTTTCTAGATGGGAGTTGAGCGTATTGAGGGGTTTGCCAATGTGCCTTCCTCTTAGCATGTTTCTCCCTTTCGTCCTGAGTTCAAGTGTCGCCAGAGCCCATGACACCTTTGGTAAAGGCTGTTTGCCAACTGGAGCGCTCGCAGGCCAGTGTTTCCCAATTGTCGGTGTTTATACTACTTTTTTTTTAGATTTGCCTTGAGAGAGTCTTTAAACCTCTTTTGTATGTATAAACCTCATGGTATATGGGGGGAAATGGCACCTACAGTGCAATTAACTAAGGGATTTTGTGGTGAAGGTAGGAGTAATGAACCCTCTAGCCCCCTTGGGCTGAAATGATGTGATGTTGCTTGGTGGCATTAAGGGCTAAGAATCAATTAGACAAGGATAAGCATTTCATTATTCAACTACTGGCTGAAATCTGATGCCAAGAAAAGGGTAGGAAATTTGTATCTTTCTACTAGACTGAGCTTCTTCTGGCATCTCATCACTATGATACGGAAAGCCAGGCGGATGAAGTTACCCCCATCTGTATTTCCCCCATCTCTTTTTAAGCCATTCACAAAGGTGTGGAAGTTCTCTAAACGTCTAGATATGGAAAGAGCAAAGTCTAAATACTGTGTGACACCAGGACGGGAGTTCTGAATTTTATAAAACGATGAGCTAATGAGCTAAATCTGTCAAATAGATGAGGGATGTGAAGCAAACTCATAGTTAGGTTCCTTGAGGCATGCTCTCTCAACGGGATGGGCAGTAGCATGGTGGCACCAGTTTAGTTTCCTTTGCCTTGTCTTCTCTTGGCCATGGTGGGGCGGTGCTGCCTTTTGAGGGGTGGGGCTGCTGCAACATCCCTTGAAAGAGTCAAGGTGTTGGGCCTTTCTGTTATACCAGGGTAGGCTTGGGTGGCCTGTGACAGCTTGGGTAGGGGTGTGACAGCTATTGCACCAATATGTGGCAAGTTACTCTAATCCCATGTACAATTTGTAGACTTATAAGTAGGGGGGCGGGGAATCAAAAATCAAAACCCCATTACAACAAGCATTAAATGACACAACTCCACTTTGTTAGTTCTGCAGACATTTTAAAAGTAATCTGAAAGAGGCATAGGGTTAGCCTATCCCATTTAAGGGAATGCGCAAATTCCATTACTCTGTTACTTAACACATTTCAATACTTGTTTTGCTTTCTGAAATGGACAGTCAAATTACACACTGCAATCAAATATACACCTCATTATGCAAAACATACGAAACCTGTGCCAGATTAAGATATTCCCACACAAAATTTCCCACTAATAAAATCCATTAGCTAAATTGCCTTAGGCATGTTTTAGTGAACCTTCGAGACCATCTAAAACGGTATGCTCTCCACAGTATTTATGATTTGTAGAAAATATGTGGGAGCTTCACTGTTCTCATATTAAGGTAGCTTTTCATTTATTCACATTCTCTAAAGCACAGTGTGAGTGTGAATTGCTTTTCCACACACAGACACACCAACAATGTCTGTCCTATAACTGAAGATGGGAGCTATCAGTATCCTGTGCCAGGTTTGTGCTGCAGACCTTATGAAGTAGACAAAGAACCAACCTTTTGTGCATATTAGGGGAAGGTGAAAGGTTCAACTTCTTAAAAGTAGGGGCTGTCTGCTGTATAACACTCAAATCCCATCTTCAATATAATTTGAGACCGTTAAGGATAGGAAAGATGCTTTCTGGATTATGGCTGTGTGTTGTGGGGGAAAGGGGGGGGGGGGACCAAAACCTTAAACTATCCAAAAGAGAAGGAAAGGAAAAGCACAGCTCAACTCCATTCTGTTGTTCTTTGAAGATCCCAGTGTAGAGTATAAGGATAAATGCACATCTCGTTCTTTCTGAAAAGTAATGGAACCAACTGGATGAATGTCCCAGTGGTGCAGAAAATATGAACACTCACTGTTATTAATTGACTGTGGCTTAGCACACAGAAATGCCCTTGAGTGCATTTTGATTCTGCCTTCATTATCTACTTAATTTAATTATTATTAACAAACTTGTTTTATTTCCTTTATTAAAAAAAAAAGCTACTTCTCAGCAGGTATCCAATGTCTTACATTTTGGGTAAAGTAGTGTCATAACGGCAATGAAATTGCTGGTTTCATTGTGATGTGGGGAAAATATATGTAAGATAATAGAAAACTTTCGTTGTTTGGGGATATATTATGTTGCCTGTGATTATGTTTACAAATTATATATGCACATGCAAGTACAGTAGGCCTGCAACTTAAGCAGATTTTATTTACATGATTGCACCTTTAAACGGATTGCTAATAAATAAGGAATTAGACAGGGAGTGGGAGACAGTTGCTTACCGGATTTTGGAAGCTCTCCTGACGGCTTTCCCAGAGCCCAGTAAACAAGGCACAGGGCTTTAAAGCTCTTTTCGCAAAGGGATTTTTCACTGCAGAAAGCGCTTTAAAGCCCTTACCTAGCTTATCAGCCTCTGGGTTCTATTACATTCTACTTCAACATTTCTCAAACTCCCTTGTTACCCTATAGATTAAATCCAGTGTTGGTCAAGAGAGCCTCAATATTCATTGTTGGGGGAAGTGTGGGGGAGGAATTTGTCTGGCAACCTTAGTTGAGACAACTAATGGCCCACAGGCCACAGTTTGAGAACTTTTGTTCCAGTTTGATCAAGGAATAAAGTCAGAGGTGTGTGCATGCAAATGCGAGGTAAGTGTGGATATGAATATCTTTCTAAATTATTGGTTATTTATTTGCTTTAGACTGCCCTTCAGCATAAGTGGTTCTAGGTCAAGGTTCAGTAAAACAATATTCAGAAACAATATTCAGGAAGCATCTTAAAGGTTCTATTGTGGTTGCTGATCATTTGGAAAGGGTCATAATGCAACACAGGCCAAACATAGGGCTTAACAATCAATCTCTCTTCCCAGGGAATTTTGGGGAATGTCTCTATGGGGATGTCAGGGGTCTCCTAACAACTCCCAGCACCCTTTACAAGCAAAAGCCCACATTGGTTTCCCATATGAACTCCACATAGTAAGAATCAGCTAACAGGCAGCGAACACGCAGCACTCTAATACTAGTGGTGCATTGCTCCCAATGGGAAGTACCCTAGCAAGACTGACTTTTGCTGCCAAAAGCTTCCTTAAATGGTTCCACAGGGAATGTACCAACAACTTTCCAAGGCTATTATCCAGTCTGTTTACACAAGACACACATGCTGCTAATAAAACACGAATGCTCACTGGAGTCTAAAAAGCAATGCAATGGAATCACCCACTGATTCAGCTGTCTGTCTCTACATACAGCAATGCTATCTATCTATCTATCTATCTATCTATCTATCTATCTATCTATCTATCTATCTATCTCTATCATCTATCTATCATCTATATCATCTATCTATCTATCTATCATCTATCTATCTATCTATCTCTATCTATCTATCTATCTATCTATATCTATCATCATCTATCTATATCTTCTATATCTATCTATCATCTATATCTATCTATCTATCATCATCATCATCTATATCTATCATCTATATCTATCTATTATCTATCATCTATCATCTATATCATCTATCTATCTATCTATCTATCTATCTATCTATCTATCATCTATCTATCTATCTTCCTACCTACCATCTATATCTATCTATCATCTATCTATATCTATCTATCTTCCTACCTACCATCTATATCTATCTATCATCTATCTATATCTATCTATCAACACTTTTTCATGCAAAAAAGGTGTTTTACTTGATCACTATAGCACAGCATAAATGGGCTTATTAGAATCTAATTCTACACCCCCCCAAAAAAAACCCTTTCAGTTCATATTTTCTTTCCAATGAGCAGCAATACAATCTTTTACAAATATACAAAGGTAAAGGTAAAGGGACCCCTGACCATTAGGTCCAGTTGTGACCGACTCTGGGGTTGCGGCGCTCATCTCGCTTTATTGGCCGAGGGAGCCGGCGTTTGTCCGCAGACAGCTTCTGGGTCATGTGGCCAGCATGACTAAGCCGCTTCTGGTGAACCAGAGCAGCGTACGGGAATGCCGTTTACCTTCCCGCCGGAGCGGTACCTATTTATCTACTTGCACTTTGATGTGCTTTCGAACTGCTAGGTTGGCAGGAGCAGGGACTGAGCAACGGGAGCTCACCCCGTTGCGGGAATTTGAACCGCTGACCTTCTGATCGGCAAGTCCTAGGCTCTGTGGTTTAACCCACAGCGCCACCCGCATCCCTTATTCAAAGGTGCAGACTATTAAAAAGAAAAAAATCTCACAGCTCTCAAAGCAGTCCAGCAGGAATACAAACTGCATGTTGAGCTAAGGAGTCAAGAAGAGCCTTAACTCTGAAGCAGCAGGCATGTTATGTATTCATGAGGCTCTTGGTTATGTCTCGTCACCTCAAGGAGCTAACATGGGAAAGGGTTTGCTTGATAATCTGCAGAATTGGTTTCAGAATTCAGGATTGTTCCCTGGGTGATTTCTCATGTGAGGCTCAGACTGGGCTTTTGTCTAAATTGGCTAGTGAGACTCTAAATACTGGTGAGAAGGGGAACTGATTTTTTACTGTTTACACAGCCTTCACCCTATGTTCCTCAGGTAGGTCACAACACAGTTTTAAAAGCAACCTAAAACAACTTACAACCACAGAAATAGGCCAAGTCCTAAAAACATACGACTCAGATGTCAAAAGCTAGGGTAAAGAGGCCTCTCCGACATGTCAGAAATGGCTGACACATATTCATTCCCAAGGGCCAGATGCAGCAAATGGACAGTCGCTTGTTGACCGCTTTTGATGAATCGTTTACGATTAAATAGAAAAGAAGCAAACTTAGTTTACTTTCATTCCCCCCTCCACTTTGTCTTCTTGGTATCATCATCATCATCCTTTAGACCATAACACAACACTACTTGTCTTTAGGATCTCTCATGCCTGTCTCAAGACAGCCAAGATTCCTTGCAAGCTGTAGTTTTCAAAACAATTTGGACGTGAATCTTGCGCATGATAATTCTGCATCCCTGTAGCCTAATTTAAAGTTTACATTCCATTTTCTCATCAAGTGGAATTGGAATATGCATGGAACACACTGAGTAAATTTTTTATAATTTTTTTTTATTCTCATCACTTGCAAAGCTTAACCACTGTCTATTATACTTTTTTTGACAATTTCTATATTTATATATATATTCCACATCCCAGAGTCTCTTTAACAATTCTGCTCTTATAGGTGCTGCTACCAGTGCTGACTTTGTGGAGGTTCCCAAGGGTTGCTAATATGAAACATGAGGAGAGTGCAAAAATGATCTGGGTTTAAGGGGGTGGGGGACATCAGAGAGCTACCATTTTATTTTATTTTTTGGTATTTTTTTACTATTTCCCATTAATCTTTTAACATTATTTTCACATTCGTTTTACACAACGCATTTATTACGCCGATGAGCCAGAGTTCAGATACACCAGATGTGGGCTGAATATGCAAATAACTGGAGGACTTGTGGTTTCCCTGGAAACCAGATGAAAGCCTTTTGAAGGGATCTGCCTTTTCCGCCAGCTTTTCCTTCTACTTTAGCGCTCTAGCTGTAACTGAACAAGGCACCTAGGCTCAAGATTGTCCCCTCCACTTACGTGAACCAGTAAAGGCCATTTTCCCTCCAAGGATGTGAATGGGAGAGTGTTCTGTCTTAGGATATTTTCACTTCCAATCAACTTTGTCAGGTTTTTCCTATGAAGGCTAATATACACGACATCATTGACTCGAGAGCTGTCTGTGCCGCGTTTCCTCAGTGCTGCTCCTCTAACATGTACGCAGCATCACTCTAGTCCCCACTGTGGACTCAGCTAGATTTATAAAAAGTGTTTTATATGCGTTGTATATACGATATAACACTGTGTCTCCAGATGGCTCTGTGGAGTCCCGTCTCTACCAGATTTCCCTGTATTGAGTTTACCACACATTTAACTGAATTGCTTCTCCAATGTGTCTAGATCCAGCCTGCGTTTCAATTTGCATTGTAGATAGTTTCCTTTACAACACCAGCTGCCATTAGGAAAGTGTGTTGCTGGCATAGAAACCTTCCACGTGATGTGTCAGGAAGTGGCACTATGGATTACAGGATGTCAATGGGGGCGGGAACACCTTGTGAATTTATAAATCTCACCAGAAATGGGATAGCTCTGAAACCAGTTCCACCCACCACTCCTTCTAAATAGCTTCCTCTTCTCTACTGAGAAGAAAAGACTAGTCTTTCCATTAAAACCACCTTCTGCTTCAGCAGCAACATTTCACTACACCTGGATAATAATAATAATAATAGTAGTAGTAGTAGTAATATATTTACACCCCGCCCATCTGGCTGGGTTTCCGCAGCCACTCTGGGCAGCTCCCGACAGAATATTAAAAACACAACAAAACATCAGACATTAAAAACTTCCCTAAACTTCAGATGTCTTCTAATAGTCAGATAGTCGTTTATTTCCTTGACATCTGATGGGAGGGTGTTTCACCTCTGCCTTGTTCCCTGTAACCTCACTTCTCACAGTGAGGGAACCGCCAGAAGGCTCTCAGTGTCCGGGCTGAACGATGGGGGAGGAGATAGCTCCTCTGAGTTCAACCTGTGACATCCCAGTATGTTTATTATGTTGTGAAACAGGGAGCATGAGACCAAGGGCTAGTCCATATGAACAGCAGCTCAACTGCAACCATGAGCGAGACCCAGCAGCCATCACGGACAGTGGAGGAGGAAGCAACATCCTCCCCTGGCCTTGCTAAAGTTGAAAGGGGCCTCCCATGGCAGCTGGGATCAAAAGTGGGTGGCAGACAAATTGCTGGGCCAGCCTCAGAATCAAACTCGTATTGGGTCACATGATGCCATCACAAGGCAGCAATGGGGCCAGCTCGGGAGCCAATGAATCCTAGGCTGGTTCAAAAGCACCTGCCACTGCATTCAATGCCACACCACCACTGCCACCTCTCCCTAGGCAGTAGGTAAGTGGCTATTGCAGGGGTCCCCAAACTAAGGCCCACAGACCAGATAAGGCCCACTTGTTTATCGGGCCTGCGGTGACCACCGCCGCTGCCGCCCACTCTTACCAGTGCTGCGCTGCGCGGCTGCCCACTTCCGAGCCAGAGGAGCACGGGAAATAGCTTGCGCGCATGCACAAGCATTATTTGCGCATGTACAAGCATTATTTCTGGTGCACATCTTGGTCAGAGGAGGCCCGTGCACATGCACACAAGCTATTTCTGGTGCTCCTCTGACCTGGAAGTGCACTGGAAATAGCGAGTGCACAAGCATATGGGCACGCACTCCCTTGCCCTCTGGCCCGCCGCGCAATCGGCGCTGGAGACACTGGCCTAAGGCGCGGTAAGTTTGCTAACCCCTGGGCTATTGTCTCCAAACATTCCTTGCATGGTCAGGTATTTCTACATGTGCACCATGGATTTAGGGTTGATTTTTCCATTGTAGTTCCCCATGCCACATTGCATGCTGTTTCAGAAGATCCACTTAGCAGCTTTGGGGGGCACTGGTGCGGAGGATGAAACTGAGGAGACAACTATGGACAAGTGGAGGTGCCTTCTGCCTGGTGATCTCTGGATTCAAGCCAATATGATTATGTGGCTGAAAAACTGGAAATACAATGAAACACACTTATTCGAAATTGTCAGCCAACATGAATACAGGGAAACAAACAATGGAAGTATCTTTCCCTATTAATGAGCAGCTGCTATCTGGATTAGCAAGTATTTGCCATATTTCTAATTAGCTTTTTATTGTATTAACATGGTAATGTTAATATGATACATTAATTTTAGTCATGCAGGCATAAAGCCAATTTTTAGGGAGCAGGACTTTTTAAAGAACAAAAATAGAGAACCAATGAATAAGTAATTTACAGAACTATTCAGCCTAAGTCTGCACCATAGAGACAGAGTATATAATCCCCAACTTTTCAATACACAGTTGTAATTAAAGAATGTACACATTTGATTTTCATTAGCTATGTGTTTTGCAGGAAACAGTGGCTGTTTATATTCTGAGCTTGGTCTCATAAAAGTTGGGATGAAAGTAGACTTTATGTGTTCTGTATGATGGATATAGAATAGTTTGGGTGAAATATTCCATCCTTTACAATCCCCTTCAAAAGAGAATAAAAATCTTCCGAGAGGAATAACTTACTCTGTTATGTGAAAACACATAATTTGTAGTTTATTTGTCAACAGCAAAATCCTATATTTAGCAGGCTTCTCTGCTGATTCTTGAATATTCCAGAGGGTTGCTTTTTTCTTTTTTAATGACCCATGCGACTCTGATTATGCTTAATTTTTTTTCAAGAGCCAGATTTGCCTTTCCCTAACCCAAGAAGATCTGTGGTGAAATCTTTAAAAACAGCAACCAAATACAGTGGTACCTCGGTTTACAAACTTAATCCATTCCTGAAGTCTGTTCTTAAACCGAAACTGTTCTTAAACTGAGGTGCGCTTTCCCTAATGAGGCCTCCCACCACTGGTGCCCTCCCACCATTCGGCTTCCATTCGTAGACTGAGGTAAAGTTTGCAAACCGGGACATTACTTCCGGTTTTGCGGAGTTCGTAAACCAAATAGTTCTTAAGCAGGGCTGTTCTTAAACCGAAGTACCACTGTATGTGGGAGCTGTCATGGACTATTTGCCATGGGGTGATTAGATCCTTCTTATTTTTGTCTCTAACTACATACACTTAGATAGTTGGTTGGGATTACCAGCCATACAATACTGTAGAAGAATACAAATTTGGGTTTTTAAAAAATAAAGGTGCAAGGTGGCCCTGACTTTTTGTACAAAGCAGCATTCTTCAAGACAACCTCAGTTGTCAAACATAATCCATTCCAGAAGACCGTTCGGCTTCCAAAATGTTCGACAACTAAGGCGTAGCTTCCGATTGGTTGGAAGAGCTTCTTGCACTCAATCAGAATCCATGTCAGATGTTCAGGTTCCAAAATATGTTGGAAACCCAAAGCATTTACTTCCAGTTTTTCGGTGTTTGGGAGCCGAAACATAGAATAACGGAGGCATTTGGAAACTGTGGTTTGACTGTACAGGGTTTTCATTCTCATGTTGTTTTTATGCAGAGTATTATTCTTGCTGTCCATGAGCTTTACATTCTTCATTTAAATTCAGCCCTGGCTTATGGTAGTTTTTTGTTGTCAAATGTCAGTACCAACAGTGCCTGTGAGAAAAATCCCCCCCCCCAAAAAAAAAACCCCAGCTCCAGATGATTGGGAGACACTTCAGAACAGATTTTCAGAGGTTCTGGGGTCTGCAGAGGTAAGGAAAGGAAGGGGAAATACCACTTGAATGAATGGCAGTTTTTTTGCATGACACTAGACATCACCAATGACTGGAATTCAAGACACACTTAGCTGTAAGTAACTCTCATTGAAATCAATTGAGGTTACTTTTGAGTAAATATATATAGGATTGCAATACAGAACAGATTTGTACATAACTTGGTTCAAAAAGGGTTTGCAATAAAAGAATCCAGCTTCTCCTTAAGGCAGTTTAGCGGTTTGTTTTCTGAATCAATTCAGTCGTAAACTCATT
This sequence comes from Podarcis erhardii, assembly GCF_964252035.2. Lineage (NCBI taxonomy): Eukaryota > Metazoa > Chordata > Lepidosauria > Squamata > Lacertidae > Podarcis > Podarcis erhardii. Next base: position 17,973,406 of record NC_138515.1, on the reverse strand, counting down.
CATCTTAAATTTCTTTTCTACGTGTACAGAAGGGAGACCCCACAACTCAACTCTCTGATTAGGTGCTGGGACACAAGCCAAGTAACCAGTGGATTTTATAATAGACCAATTAACAGCTACGTATATTCATAATAATTATTTTTGTACTGTAACATGCTGTGTGATCACCAGTAAGTGGTATTTTATATATGGGCATGCTAGTGACATGCTAGTATTTTATATATGGGCATATAGTATATGGGCATGCTGTCTGTCAGATATAAATATAGATATAGATAGATAGATATAGATAATAATATAGGTGACTTTAAGCTTCATTTTAATATAATTTGCCATATGGGAAATATTTAACCGTATTTAACCTCCAATAAAATTTTCACACATGACACCCAAAACATTTTCGGGCCTCTTCTATATACTATTTTTGTGTATGTTGTTAATGAGACATGGGGGAAGTCAGGAGGGGGAGACTAAGAATCTGGGAGCTGACAAGGTGGAGGACTCCAAGAGAGGAAAAAAGGGGCTGCAATTAAAGAAGGGAAATAAGGAAATAAGGACTGCCATGGCTCTCCCCTGAACATTCCTCGAGTCTGACCAGGGAATCGCAGCTCACTGGATGTAAACCATTACTCTTAAGAAATACCTATCATAATGCTAATAAAATGAAATAATATATTTTCCAATTAACTTAAATTTGATATGCTTTCTGATCATTCTGATATAGCGCTCTACTGCATATGTTACCCTTTATACTGGTGTTACTTTGAGAACCTATTACACTGTAATCTTTGAATTTTTATTTCAAATTCGCGCTGAATTTTATTTTCAAGTTATCCTGTAAAGCTTGTTAAAATGCATTCATGGTGTATTTATTGCCTGAGAACCTTAAGGTGAAACTAAAGAGGCAAAGAGCTAAAAGCTGCTGCATTCACAATCCCAGAATCCCTGGTCCTATCATAGCCGCTTTGTTATATTTTTATTTTGCAACACCGAAAGTTGTATGCATTTCTACCAGTCATCCAAGAGATTATATGTTCAGCAGGAAGGTTTCCATTAAATCAAAATCTAGCTAAGGCTTTTCTTATCATTGAATCATTTTAATGAAAGTTAAACCCATTCACTATACTAGGCATTCCTTTCTTTTGTGGCCAATGGAAACATAAAATGTGACATTACAATAACATGCAAATAATAAATACAACAGATTTAAAATAATAAAAAAAAATGCTGATGTTGAAGTTCCTGGTGGAATTTTCCCTGTGTTGGGCATTGTGTTGTTCATTTGCATAGCTTCATTAGTGAAATATTCATTAATAGTATCTGCATAATTTCCAGTTTTGCTCCATGAAATGTATCATGCTCTTCTAAAAATAAGTTTGCACAAATTATCCTAGCCTGGCAGGAAGAAAAATATCTACCTGCTCTTGCAATCTCTTTCTTTCACAAGCTGCAAATAAGCTTTGCTTCAGTTATTTATTTATTTTAATAATTTCAGCATGTTTATGTTCGAAATTAAAGGGTTTGGATGTCTTATCTTTTCTGCCTTTGGCAGCATAACTCTGAATTTGTTTTTCCCATAAATATTTCATGTGCTGCTTTTTGCAGAATTTTAAGGGTTCTGTATGGCAGGTATCTTTAAATGGAAGGGAGGGGGGAAAGTTTGATTTATTCATTGACAAAAACAGAGAGGGGAGCAACAACCCAAGTAGTTTGAGCTTTTTTAGCTGATGAGCAAAAAAATAAAATAAAAATTGTTCATTTTGACATTACCTTTTTGACATTTTGTACATACTTTTTACGACTGATAAAGAGTCACACATCATTAAATACCGTTGAAGTATTTACTCCTGGACACAGATACTATGAATTTTTATTGGGGCTGAGGACCTTTAGGATAAGAAATGAGGGATGTTAACTGGAGATTATGGTTTGGATGCTAGCTTCCCTTCCCGTGAAGAGAACAAAATTCATAGTCATGAATTAGAGCTTTCCTATCTACCTTCTCCCCGCAAACACCCTTCAAAACAAGCCATGAAATATTCGGTTAACTATCACTTCCCATTTCATCTGAACCAGGAAGCAATGCTTAACAGCTTCAGACTGTTCAGACCTTCAAACTATGGCTTAATATCCTGGCTTGTCCCAAGCTGTTGACCATAGTTTTCTAGGTTTGGGAATATTAACTTACCTGTTTGCTCACTTGTGCAAAAGGAGGAGCACGGGTTACATCATGGGTAGGCAAATAATAATAATACCTTTATTGTCAATGTACAACCTGTGTACAATGAAATTAACTGAGCCCCTCCCCCACAAGCATTCAATCTATTTGCACTCTGTGTGCTTGTCTCACAACACACCAACCCCGAAAGTCAGTTGCACTATATTATTTTCCGTTCAGCAGCCTAACAGCCCATGGATAGAAACTGTTTTTTGGCTGTTGGTACCACTGATTATACTTCTATATCTCCTGCCCAAGGGTAGAAGACTAAAGAGGTGCTGGCCGGGGTGTGAATCATCCCTGAGAATTTTTCTTACTCTCCTAAGGCAACGATCCCTTGTGATGTCATCTAAATAAGGCCTGGGGCCCAGATCTGGCCCAATCACCTTCTAAATCCGACCCGTGGATGGTCCAGGAATCAGCGTCTTTTTACATGAGTAGAATGTGTCCTTTTATTTAAAATGCATCTCTGGGTTATTTGTGGAGCACAGGAATTCATTCATTTTTCTTTTCAAAATATAGCCCGGCCCCCCCACAAGGTCTGAGGGACAGTGGACCGGCCCCCTGCTGAAAAAGTTTGCTGACCCCTGGATTACATGCACAGCCAAAAGAATAATTCATATGTATTCTTATTAAACTGAAAATTGATTATCTAAATGTGGTCAAAATGTCTACAGAAAATTCCGTTATATTCTCCATATTTTCATCTCTGTTTTAAAACTCTCTTTTTTTTTTTTTTTTGGTCTTTTATTCTAATAATTTGAGATTCTCCAAAATGAGCAGAGTGTGTCTGCTTACCTGCACAGATATTCCGTCAATTAGAATTATTATAGAATAGTGTCCTAGAAGAACGCTTCCTGTCGGCTTTAGCAATTCAGACATATTCCTAAACCTGAGAACCATGCAGCTAGTTAACACTCTGCACAGCCTCAAGGCAAACATCCATATATATTTTTTCCCATTTACAAATTGACCTTTCAGTTCTTTGGACAGTAGTTGTCTGCAACCAGCAATTTCTGGGGCAGAGCAACTTACAAAAGCTTTTGCTATCACAGCCAGAAGCCATATTTTTATGGGAATTGCTAGAACGAACTTCAATTTCATAATGATATCTTATGAACAGAAATAGCATTTAGAAAAGACTACTGAAAACCTCAAAGTTCCTTTTATCAGGTGGGTGTTACCCTTTATCTAAAAAGGGTGTTTGAACTCTCAAAGGACTTTTTTTTCCTGTAAAAGCTGATGAAATGACACTTTTAAAGGAACCATTTTGCCATTATTTTTCCTTTTACTCTTTTAAAAATAACAGTATCCATGTTGAGGGAAAATGATTACATCTAATCAGTGTAGATGTAATCAGATCTGAAGCTGGTACCGATCATTCCTGAAAAAGTAAAATGCATTAAATGTTTGATATGGTTTTTGTTGTTGTTACAGGATACATCTCATATCAAAGTATACTTTGCTCAGAAAAGGGAAAGATCCCCCCCAAAAATATTTCAGATTAATTATGTTTCTAGAATGTGAAGATCTGCTTCCCTTTTAAAATATTTTTTTTTCAGGATATGCAATATGCAAACTAAAAGTCCAAATACATTAATAATCATTCAATAATGAGATGTTATTAGTTCCAGCTGTGCATACCTGTATAAATGAGTAGTGCAAATATTCCAGCCAGAGGATTTAACAATGGTTTCTCTCTTATGTTTTGATGACAACCATTAATTAGCATTTCTTAGTACAGTGGTACCGCTGGTTATGAACTTAATTCATTCCGGAGGTCCGTTCTTAACCTGAAACCATTCGTAACCTGAGGTACCACTTTTGCTGTTGGGGCCTCCCGCTGCTGCCACACCACCGCTGTGCAATTTCTGTTCTCATCCTGAGGTAAAGTTCTTAACCCGCGATACTACTTCCAGGTTAGTGGAGTCTGTTTGTAACCCGAGGTACCGCTGTAGTAGTAGTATTGATGGACAAACCTGCCAAAGCTTGAAAAAGAATCTGTGCTTTCTTGGAAAGTGTTGGGAAAAAGCTCACCTGTTTTCTAAAGTTGGCACTTGTGAATTATTATTATTATTATTATTATTATTATTATTATTATTATTATTATTTATACACCGTCCATCTGGCTGGGTTTCCTCAGCCACTCTGGGAGGCTCCCAACAGAATAATAATAATAATAACAATGTGACAAAACATCAAACATTAAAAGTTTCCCTAAACAGGACTGCCTTCAGGTGTGTTCTAAAAGTCAGAAAGTTGCTTATTTCCTTGACATCTGCTGGGAGGGTGTTCCACAGGGTGAGCACCGCCACCAAGAAAGCCCTGTGCCTGGTTCCCTGTAACCTCACTTCTCACAGGGAGGGAACTGCCAGAAGGCCCTCGGAGCTCGACCTCAGTGTCCGGGATGAATGATAGGATTGGAGATGCTCCTTCAGGTATACTTTGCTGAGGCCGTACTAATGGCAGTGCACACACATGTCCATTATAATATTGTGGCTTCATTTCATATGTTCTGAACCCATGCCACAACATGGAGCCACAGCCCTGTGGAAATCCCGTCACTCATCTTCATACCGGAATCAAGAGGCAGGTGAAAATCTCCAATGCAGAACAACTACCATGTCAAGCGGCTTCACCCAAAAATTAAATGACATTACTCAAACAGAGGATAAATTCTTCAAACAAAAGGCTGACTGGGTAATCTAACTGTGTAGTTCACGTCAATCACTGAGAATTTCAGTGCTAATAAGAGGTTAACCAGGGTAAAGGACATCAGCACACACACACTTATAAAGTTTAAGATTTGTTCTTCCTGTCTATTAACAGCTAGCGAGCTGGCCTGATTTGCTGAGCACTGTTAATGCATAGCATCTCCTTTAACCATCCAAATGGGAGAACTTCTGGAGAAATGGCACTGGCTACATCCAGCTTTGCAGGTTGTATCCAGTATTATTCCTTACATTGATGGGAGGTTTTTTGATCCAGTAGAGTCTTCAATCTGCAGAATGAGGAGTGAGCCCTTTTTTTGCTGATCCACTTTCTCCCCCTGCAGCCCTCTGCACCCCCTCTCATACCTCTCAAAAGGGTTTCCTATGTGTGCTGAAAGGCGGACGTGGAATCTGCAAAATGGTCTCTTCCTTGTTTCTGAGATGCAAAACTCTGCTGGATCAAAGAGCCTTCTTATCAGTAGAAGAGACACCGCTGCATACAGTCCTATGAGCTGGCTAAATTCATTCTTCATTCATGGCAATGTTTCATAACAGTATCCTTCCTGTTTTATCCCCTGAGCACAGACCCATTTTTTTTTCATTAAATCTTGATTAAATCAGAACTTTTATTTTCTTATTGTGGCTGAAGATTGTATGTGTATGTTTGTATACACACACACACACAGAGAGAGAGAGAGAGAGAGAGAGAGAGAGAGAGAGAGAATTGTTAAAAGTGGTGAAAGTAATGGTGTTATAGCACAAGCTACACATGTGTCCGATTGCAATATAGTGAAACCATGCTATGCAAAGCAGCTTGTGCATACATTCACAAAGCACCGGAGATTAAAATATATTTGTGTCAGATATGAACTGTATAAACAGCTACTTCATAACTACCAGTAGACAGTTGCACTAGGATGTCATAAACCTTATAGTATCAACAATCTGCTCCCATTTTTTTTAAAATGGTGCTTCAGTTCAAGTAATTACATCACAATCTTCCCTGCCATAATGAGCTAGCACTCTACTTCCCGTTAAAGAAGTCCCGTCCCCCGCCTCATATATAAACCCTATATATCTCAGCTTTCGTGCTCTTTTACCTTCTCTTTAGTCATTGTCATCTGATAGGCGGTACATTTAAAACAAAACAAAACAAAACAAAAACCTCAATTGGAAACCAGAAGCAGAAGGACATTTGAAATTGAAAGTATGAAAGCACCCTTAGGGCATTATCATAGTTTTCTACACATGTAAATTTGAGGGCTAAATGCATTTTTTTTGGGGGGGGGTTAAAAGTTTCACACACAAAACCCATTCTTTGTGACATGTTGTTACATGTCTGCAGAGCTTCTTTCACCAATCTGAAGCTAGCACTGGTCCCACTGGTTTTTTGTTTAAGAATAGGAGCTTCATTTCCTTTTACCCAACTAATCAGGGATCCTATTGGCCAGAAGCGCCAAGTTGCCCCCAAGATTGATGGGACCCATCACATGTCACACATGTGTGACATCACACACATCACATATTGAACGTGTAACATTGCATCTCCTGGAGGAGGCCGAGCACTCTGGGGGAGCCTGCCACTGACATTCGGCTCCTCACTCAGCCTCCTCTGCACCCTCAACATTGAGGGGCCCTCTCTCAACAAATATTGAGGGGGCTGAAGAGACCTTGGCCCCCTAGAGTTGGCACACCTGCTATTGACAGAAGGATGACATCATATTGCCATTCAGATTTGGCTGCAAGGCAACATGAAGCCAGATTCTGCTATTTGACATGATGAAAATTGGCTACAAAGCCTTGTTAGAATGAGGATATTATTTACTGCTCTCACTCCAAAAGAGTACATAACTTTGTCCCATTTTACAAGCTCTTTTGAAAAATTCCCCAAACAGTGTGTGTGTGTGTGTGTGTGTGTGTACATATGGTGTCTTACAAGAGTGAAGTTTTCTCTCCTGTTGATTCAGCCCCAGTACCAAGGCTCCCCAAAATATATCTCCAAGCATGAGCCTTGGACATGTAGGCTGTGATCTACAGAACACTTTTTATGTGAGCACCAGGGGTTGTGTTCATTGATTTCTTGCTGCAGATACTAACTCTCCGTCAGAGACTATTAAGGGCCACTCTTCTTGTGATATAAGAGCCTGCACTCAGTGAGGATATCACAAATCCTGCTGTGTTCTTTCCATCTGACCTTTCTTTAAAAAATCAACAACCTTGAACCTGACTTTTCAGTACTGAAACAACTTGGTGCTTGTGGATAACACAAAGGTCTCGTGTTATCCACATGCGGATGTACGCCACATGTTGTGCATCTTAAATTTTAGGCATCGATCGTGGAGACATGCTAAAACAACAGATTTCTGAAGTGAGTTTATTGTTAGTCTAATTTGTGATACCCTGTAAATACATATTTTTTTTTTTTACTATAATCAATGTGCTCACCATGAAGTTGTTACAGTAAGTGCCATACTTTTAACCAGCGCTTTTATTCTAGGAAAAATGGTGCCGGTATTGTGCACCCTTGACCACCCCCAGGAAAAAAGCACTGACTATAATAGTTTTAGATGTACGTGTATGCTTTGAAAAGTAACAGCAGTACGGCCACCCACGCTGTTTAAAAACTACTTGATTCATCATTGAAAACATAGCAATGCACAGACCATAGTTCTAATGAAAATACTGAATTAACCAGTTCTTCCTATAAGCTACATATCTCTTGTGTCAAACTTTTGAAGTATCATACAGGGCCAGCCCTATCATTTGCCACAGTGGGATGACTGCCTCAGACTGCGAAAAAGAAGCTGCCCTCCTCTGTTGGAGAACAGAGCTGTGTATGCCACATGGCCTGTTGAACTGCCAGTCCAATTGGTTTCTGTACATGGAATGTATGCCATTTAGTCATTTGCCGTGGGCAGTAAAATTTCTTGAACTGGCCCTGGTATTGCATTACATGCTATAGATTTTTCTTGTTCTATTTGTGGCCCCCACCAGGCATTTCACAAATAACCTCAGTCTGCATGTAACCTACTATTACCTGTACAGGGCATATATGTTCATAAGTAACAAGTGCACCGTTCACAGTGCAAGAGTCCATCATTGAAAGGTCAACAAAAACAGCAGCTACCCCATCACCCTCACACCCAGGGATGAAATCAGATTCAGACCATACATCTTTTAAAAATAGAAACTGCATGATGGGGGCTTGAAGGATAGCTCTTAAGTGGCCATTCTCTCATTTTTGGCAGCAGGGATAAATGACCATAGAGCAGTATCTGTTTCTTCTTTTTCCTAGCGGGCAGCAAAATCTTCTCCAAACCGGCTTTGCTGCCATGAAGAGTATGTATTGTCTTGATTTCCCCCCGCCCCAGCAAGCATACTAGAACAAATTCAGCCCATTTAATCAGGTGACATCAGGCAGCACTGAAAACGCAATTTGTTGTGAAATTTGGTTTTGCATTTGCTATTAGGAGCCAAATGTTCAGCTGTTTTGCAGCTTTCCACTGGACCTTATCAAAGAACATGCTAGCTGGAGGGCATCAGCAATGCAGATCACTCAGAAGGAAACAGAACAGCTGTGTTTCTGAAAGCTGGAATAAGCATGACGTCCAATGCTGGGGATATTTAAAACTGTTCCCTTTAGCAGGGAGCCCCAAGAAACCTGTTCGATAGTAAATGAAAGTCCTTAGTGGCTTCAGTTTCTAAGTCATAGCTTTTCTAGGAGATGATACGCTCCCTTTATATTATTAGTATCTTTAAAGAAAACATATTTGTATTTAATTTTTTTCTTACAAATCAGGAACATTTAAACGAGAAAACAAACCTAAAGGTGAGCAAAAGTGTCTTGCTACCTTTCACTAGCCACAAAGTACCTCCAGGTAAGAATGATATAAATATAACCTTCGAATAAAACAAAGATAACCACCTGCATAGATATTACATCACACTGCCAGGAAGCCTGTAGGGATTAGGGTTTGTTTTTCTTCTCTAAGTAGAAATGGCTGGTGTTCTTGGAAAAGATCCCCAGCCAGTTTACAGACAGCAGTTAACGTAGTTACTAGATAACCTGTTTTTCACACCAGTGTTGTTGTCATCGATTCACGCTTTCACAGTTGCTTTCCGTGCCAAACACCATCTTTAAATTGCCAATGAATGCACTTATTTCAGGGTCTGTGCACCAAATGCCAACAGATTTGCCCACGATGGCTGTGGAGAGAACCTGCTTTGTCAACGAACCAGGCCACTAAGCATTAGCGTATTCGGGCACAGCTGAATTGGCAGCTTGCATGGCAAGACCCTCAAGCCGACCCCCCATTAGGGTAAATAAATCCACATAGACACAGATATTTTGTTTAAGGTTTTTGGGCAAAATTTTGGCCACAACTTTATTGATTACAGGAATGAGAGCAGTATTGGCTTAGGCATTGGCAAGACTATATCTGACTCCTGCCCCCTTTGCAGGAAGTCTGAAAGGGTAAACCACCCAAAGGGAAACTGCTTCAGGGGAACCCGCCTGCATCTCCCTTGGTGTTCCCAGAGGCCTGGCATGGCCCTAGGCCCTCAAGCGGACTTCAGACAGGATCCAGGCCCCGGATGCCTTTTACAGAGTACCCTTGAAATGGAGGGGCAGACGATGGCCAACCTCCCCTCCCCCATTCACCATAAGCCAATGCCTAACCACCAAACCTTACAAAGTTGTGACAATTGCTAAGAGGTAGGCAAAAACCAAGTGGCCCATGCCAATTTGCCAAATGGAAAAAATTCCTACCCAGTCCCTGACTCAAGACGGGCAACCAACCAAAGTCCAAAGCAAGGCCAAAGGATCTAATTAAAGGGAGGGTGGGCGGGTGTTTGGCAGCGCGAAGCAGGAGCCTGGCACACGTCGCGCTGCCGCTTTTATACTTTTTCCCACTATCACACTTTGACATGATTGGGCAATAGCCCTGGGTGATTGTGGTGCCACCCCGGCGTGAGGGTGATAGCTCCACCCACGCCAGGGTAGGGGGAACCAGGTTAAGAGCCTGCCCACAACCAGGACCATCTATTAAGATGATCCCATTTCTTGCGCCCTTGGCAAAGAGATGTATTGGTGCCCCCCACCTGTTCCTCGTACAGCAGCAGAACAGAAGCCCAGGCAGTGAGCACAAGAGCAGGTGGGTTCCTAGCCACACCTAGCTGGAGTGGAGAAACCCAATTTTTGTGATTCCTGGGCCTGCACCAACCTAGCCAACCCCTAGGTACACCCCTGCTTCTGACCCATGATTTTCTTAAAATGGACAGATGTAAGAAAACCAGCTTGTACTGGATTCACCAGTCTGGGGCACATGGGCACGAGTGTGCCTGTTGCACCTGTGGGGGGTGTTTATAAACATCCCTCCAATAATCCACAGGGCACAACGGAGTGTTTTATCTTCAGGTACACGGCCTCTGCCCAGTGCACCTGAAGGAGCGTCTCCACCCCCATCGTTCAGCTTGTAACACTGAGGTCCAGCTCCAAGGGCCTTCTAGCAGTTCCCTCACTGCAAGAAGTGAGGTTACAGGGAAGCAGGCAGAGGGCCTTCTCAGTAGTGGGGCCCACCCTGTAGAATGCCCTCCCATCAGCTGTCCAAGGAAATAAACAACTATCTGACTTTTAGAAGACATCTGAAGGCAGCCCTGTTTGGGGAAGTTTTTAATGACTGATGTTTTTTAATGTTTTTTTTTTTTTTTTTTTTTTGAAGCAGTCCAGATTGGTTGGGGAAACCGAGCCAGATAGGCAGGGTATAAATGCATCTTATTTCATTTTATTTCTTAACATCTCAGGGCAGTTCACAGAATAAAATACAGGATAAAAACAAGTAAATAAGTAAAACAAAATAGCAAAACAATAACCCCCAGTTTAGGGTGTTTCTGTCCCTTTCCCCTGCAAAACCAGTCCTTATCATTCAAGGAAGCGCCCTGACTTTATGAAGAGGATTTTAGGGGAATATGGTGGGGTGGGGGAATAGTGAAACTTTCCACAAGTTTCTGTCCACTCAAAAACACTGATCTTAGGAGCCAACCCCTTGTGAATGCAATTTACCACCCGGGCTTGCTGAACATGAATGTGCTAAAGGAGCACAACTGGATTGGGTCCATCATTGAAATATGCATCTTGTGACCTGTTCATAGCCTATAGCTGAAGCCGTTTAATGACAGTATGTAGAATAAAAATGTCTGAATTGCTTATTTATGCCAAATGCACAGAGATAAAAATTGATTGGAGGTCATTTAGCAACAGCGAGACTCCTCTGTACCTGCTGTTAGTTAGTAAATTCAAGTAGGATGTCTCTCCTCCTTCTAAATAAGTGATTTATAATCTCAATGGCTGTAATTTACTGTAAGCAAAACATAAGATTAGTAATGTGCTTAATATGAATTATTAAATTCCCATTAGACTAAATTACCACCCAGAGAGGATGTAAAATGGCTCTGAATTAATTTGTATACTTCCATAACCCTGTATTTACACCTGTTCTTTAAACTCATTGATAATTTAACACTTTGACACTAACATTTGGTCTAAGTTCAAATTCACATTGAGGCCATTTAAGTGAAGTTTCCCCCTTTTAGGAGAAAGCCTTTTTCTTTTTCTTTCATGATTCACTGCAACAGGCGTTTCATCCATTATGAATAGTGGGGCCTTGGACCTTGAAATTTACTTCTAGTGTTAATGAGCCCCTCAATCCATACAAATGTATCTGTATTCCATTTCTACTATTTCCATTTCCTGAAAATATCTGTAGGTTTAGTAGAAGTTCTATAAACATATTTGTACATCATGCTTCAGGTAGATAAACTCCTTGCCTTGCACCCTGTTGAACTAAGGGAGGGAATATAGTTGGTAGAATATCAAGGCCCCAGTAGTTTGTACCTAAACTACAGGCTGAGCTCTCCACCTGAGAAAATCCATCTTTTTGCTACGTATACATGTTTACTCAAAAGGAAGTCTCACTTGTGAAATCCACACCCTCATAAGTGGATTTAGGATTGCAGCCTTTTCCAATAGCCTAATGCCATGTAGGTTTACTCTGGAGGAAGTCATGCCGATTTCAGTGGGATATCTTTCACAAATTCACTCTCTTGTATTCATGAATGGATGTGTGGGTGGAGGAGGGAGATACTTGCTGGACCCACCTCCCACACCACCATCCTGAAATTTTTGCTTTCCTGAGCATTGCACATTTGACAGAAGATCCAAAGGAATCCTGTGCATGCTCAACTGAACACGCATAAGCTCCCTTTCAACCCTTCTACCAACTACACAGAGAGTGGGAAAGCAAGGACAGCAGAGACAGTCAATGTTGGGGGAATATATTAGGATTGCGACTTCAGTTTGTATAGTATCAAAGGTATACAGTATCAAAGACCCCTACTTACTACTTAGTTCTGAGGTTTGCATATTATTTTTAAGACTTTCCTATAGTTTATTTATTTTCAAATCTACTTTATTACATATTTAAAATCTCCTATTAGGTCCGCTAACAGAAATTTACCAACTATTCTGTTTCTTGAAAGCAACCTTATATGTGCCCCAGCCTATTCAGGTAAACAAGGTTGCATTCTTTCACCCTATTAGGTTTTCATTGTTGCAATTCAATGCTGTAAAATCCTTAGCCCCATAACTGGAGATCATTTTTTGAATTCTGCAATGCACCGTATTCTACCCAATGCAACATTAGTGTGTTTTCCTTTACCATGCTGACATTTTCTTTTGATGAATGCATGACTGCATTCAATAAGTTCTGCGGGTTGAATATATTGATTTCAATTTCAGCTGGTCTTGAGCAAATGCTTGGGGGCTTTGCTGAATCAGGACCTCCATGCTATGTGTCTCCTTGTAGGAGCAAACTGTTCCCGAGATTTTCATTAGATAATAGCTATTATGTTTTTGAGCGTACAGTGTTGTGCCAATGTCAGGGCTGGCCCTTACATGACAGTGTGGATATAGAAAAAGGCAGAAATCTGTATGTGAACAGTGCAGCAAAACTTGTGTTGGTCCTAGCAGAGAGAGGTGGGTGGGTGCCATTCGGTCATTGCTTAAGGCTGCATACTGTCTTGTGATAGCTCTGGCAAAAGAATTAGCATTGTAATCTTAGGCAGCTGATTATAAGGGGATATATCTTGTTTTGCATTGCAGCATAAGCAGTGCCAGAATTGTCTCATCTGGTTAATACTCCCTCTTGTTCTCTTGAGTTATTCAGTTCCTCACAGCCAACCCATCCATTGCTTGCTATATTTGCTTGGCAGTAGGAAAAATGCAAAACTAGTTTGGGAATCAATCAGTCATCTATATTTGTGATATTATGGCTGGGATTCAACTAATGAGTCCTGTCAGTGGGAGCCCTGCCCAAGGACCTTCTCCCCTTTCAGGGTGCATAGCTCAGGGTGCGGTGGGGTGTCAGGAGAACCCCTGGAACAGTGCATGGGGGTGGGGAGAGGAAAGGTTGTGCCATTTGGCAAGCCAAAATGCTTACCCTGGCAGAACGACTACCTTAGCATGGTATTGAATTCCTCCCTATGTGCCATGCATTGGCTTGTTGTCCAACTCATCAATAGAAAACAGCAAGCAAAATTATTAGGGGGCTGCTGCAGCCCCCCCCCATTTTTCCTTTCCTTTTTTAATGATAGAGTAGGATGTTCCAGATTTTAATACAGTGCTACCTCGGGTTACATATGCTTCAGGTTACATACGCTTCAGGTTACAGACTCCGCTAATCCAGAAATAGTACCTCGGGTTAAGAACTTTGCTTTAGGATGAGAACAGAAATCATGCTCCAGCTGCACGGCAGCAGCAGGAGGCCCCATTAGCTAAAGTGGTGCTTCAAGTTAAGAACAGTTTCAGATTAAGAACAGACTTCTGGAACAAATTAAGTACTTAACCCGAGGTACCATTGTAATTAAAAATTGCATGTGTAAAGAAAGTAGATTGAGCGATGTCCCCCCCCCCCCTTACAATGCTAGTCATCCAGCAAAGCAAAACTGTGGAATATTCAAGTCAGAAAAAAAAGTACTTCTTCCCACGGTCTAAACCACTGAGCCTCTTGGGCTTGCCAATCGGAAGGTCAGTGGTTTGAATCTGCATGACGGGGTGAGCTCCTGCCAACCTAGCAGTTCGAATGCACACCAGTGCAAGTAGATAAATAGTGCCACTGCAACAGGAAGGTAAATGGCATTTCCCTGCACTCTGGTTTCTGTCACGGTGTTCCATTGTGCCAGAAGCGGTTTAGTCACGCTGGCCACATGACCCAGAAAGTTGCCTGCAGACAAACGCTGGCTCCCTCGGCCTGAAAGCGAGATGAGCACCGCAACACCATAATCGCCTTTGACTGGACTTAACCATCCAGGGGTCCTTTACCTTTATTACCTGTTTATATAGTCCAGCAATCTTTCCCAAATCTTAGCAAGTATGGGGCATTATATAATAATAATAACAATTTATTATTTATACCCCGCCCATCTGGCTGGGTTTTCCCAGCTACTCTGGGTGGCTTCCAACAAAATATTAAAATACAGTAGTCTGTTAAACATTAAAAGCTTCCCTAAACAGGGAATGTAATCATACATACTTCAAAGAAGCATAATCCATATTACATCTCCAGCAAAGCATTACATTAGATAGCCCTCATACAAGTATAAGGGAGTCCAATAACTTCTAATTATGATTTTTTTTAAGTTGCATTCCTTTCAAAATGCTTGGCATATCTTTTCATAGTAAGCTTCATAATGCCCATTGAAGCTAAACCCGTGTTATTCCCAAATTGCTTGGCATATCTTTTCATAGTAAGCTTCATAATGCCCATTGAAGCTAAACCCGTGTTATTCCCAAATTGCAGCTATTTTCCAAACTTGAAAAGTACTGACTTGCCGAAGAATTCACAGCTATTCAGTGACTTTTACTAAGGAGTACCTGGCTTGTACTCTTAATGACTCCTCCAAAAAGGTCTCAATGACATCCATAGATCCTTAGTCCAAGGAGTAGCCCCTTGAGTAGTAGATATCCTCACCCTACCTAGAGTCTTCTAGAGGTGTTTAGCTTAACACGCTTGGAATCCCCCTTCAGACCTTCCAACTTAACATGGGAAGGTTGAGGTGGAGCAAATGGAGGCAAGGACAATTGCGACAAGACTAGTGTGCGTGTTGCCACAGTCCCAACTCATGTTGCCATTCCCTGTTCAGCCATAACATCTAAAGCAAATAAATAGTAGATTTGAAATAACACACACCTATAAATGCCACCTTAATGAGGTAAAAGCATAGAAAGGCTTAAACAGAAATTATGTGAATTCCAATGGGACTGCTAAAAGCTCAGAGTCAGATAAACACCGAAAAAAGGAGCTGTTGTTCACTGATGCCTGTTTATATTTGGAGTTTTCATTTGTCATTACATTTGTCACCCAGCAGCTGGGACATTGCCGGCTAGCAAATGCCCTCAGATTTGGAAAAACCACTGAACCATGTCATACCTTAAAAGACTGGAATCTGGCATTGTGCATGTTTAATCAGATTTCATTCACATCTGTGCTCCGTAATTCAGCATGTTTGGAGAATGTATTGTGCCCTGTCACTTCTTGTTGATGCGGGGGATAAAGAGAAATTGCTTCTCTCTGCTAGTTCCCATTGCTTCTTCAGCTTCAAGTGAAAGGAAAGGCAAAAGGGCTCAAAAGCAGTAGTTCTTAACGTTTTGATAATTTGCCCTTAACTAACATGACCATCAGCTTACATGTTTCAGTAGTCCGTTCCTGTGTAAAAGAATTTTAGGGCCACAATTGTGACGGATGTAAAATTCTGCCTGTGTTGGTATTTGTCTGTCTCAAGAGACAATAGGGTGCAGCTCTGGGGGTGAAGTCAAACTGCTATGTTGTTGTTGTTGTTTAGTCGTTTAGTCATGTCCGACTCTTCATGACCCCATGGACCAGAGCACACCAGGCACTCCTATCTTCTACTGCCTCCCGCAATTTGGTCAGACTCATGTTTGTAGCTTCGAGAACACTGCCCAACCATCTCATCCTCTGTCGTCCCCTTCTCCTTGTGCCCTCCATCTTTCCCAACATCAGGGGCTTTTCCAGGGAGTCTTCTCTTTTCAGGAGGTGGCCAAAGTATTGGAGCCTCAGCTTCAAGATCTGTCCTTCCAGTGAGCACTCAGGGCTGATTTCCTTCAGAAAGGATAGGTTTGATCTTCTTGCAGTCCATGGGACTCTCAAGAGTCTCCTCCAGCACCAGAATTCAAAAGCATCAATTCTTCGGGGATCAGCCTTCTTTATGGTCCAGCTCTCACTTCCATACATCACTACTGGGAAAACCATAGCTTTAGCTATACGGACCTTTGTTGGCAAGGTGATGTCGGCAGCACTAAAGTTACCTCCCCAGGGCACAAACCTGCACAGTGTGTACGAAGGTCCTGGGCTGCCCAGACGACAATTGCCCTTGCCAATGTGGTCCAAAGGAAAGCCGAGCAATATTTTTATTTATTAAATTTGTATATTGCCCTATTCCCACAGGTCTCAGTGTGGTTCACAGGATAAAATCAGAATATAAAACCACAAAATACATAAACAACAAGAACAACAAAAATACCCACCCACCCCAAATCACACACACATTTTAAAAGGGCAAAGGATGTCAGTGTTTTTGCCTGGTGCCTAAAGGTGTATAATGAAGGCAGCAGGCAAACCTCCCTGGGGAGAGCATTCCACAGATGAGCAGCCACTGCAGAAAAGGCTCATTTCTTTGGCACCAGATTGACTGTAGGAGTTGCTAGAAGGAGGGATACAAGGAACCATGCAACCAGCTTAGGCACTTTGTTGAAAGTCCAAGTATACAATGTCAACAGAATTACCTCTGTCTATATGCTTGTTGGGATGTGGGTGGCACTGTGTGTTAAACCACAGAGCCTAGGGCTTGCTGATCAGAAGATCGGCGGTTTGAATCCCCACAACGGGGTGAGTTCCCATTGCTCGGACCCATCTCCTGCCCACCTAGCAGTTCGAAAGCACGTCAAAGTGCAAGTAGATAAATAGGTACCGCTCCAGTGGGAAGGTAAACGGCATTTCCATGCGCTGCTCTGGTTCGCCAGAAGCGGCTTAGTCATGCTGGTCACATGACCCGGAAGGTGTACGCTGGCTCCCTCAGCCAATAAAGCGAGATGAGTGCCACAACCCCAGAGTCGGCCACAACTAGACCTAATGGTCAAGGGTCCCTTTACCTTTATATGCTTGTTAACACACTCAAATAATGCCAAAACGTTAATGAGGCACAACGTACCCTTGAAGAAGCCAAATGGGGTTCCTGTTCTTGACGTCATAGTTCTTTGATTGTGCTCCCTAACAAATATGCACAGACATCTAAACAGGGAAGGCTTATGCAAATAAAGCTGTAGGCACAGAAACTTCTAATCTTCAGGCATCCATCCTCAACTGGTACATATCACTGGATGGGACTAGGGCACCTCATGACCTCTGGGGCAGGAACAGTAGCATGGTCCCACTGCCTGTTCTATGTATAAAGGAAGCTTCTTTCTTCGCCTTAACTCACCTGGAATCTGGAGTGTTGCAGACCACGTGTTGATTAAGCATTCGTCCTGATTTGTCTGCACAAAGTTTGCAGGGAAATTACGTTGCCCACTGTTTATTGAGCATTCATTCTGAGTTGAATTGTTTGCAGGGAGGTTACACAATGTCACATCAAGCAATTGTTATCCCATGCTTTCAAATACCTTTTCCTGCCACATTCTTTACTGCAAATAGTCTAATTGGTGGGTGGGGTGTCATTCAAAACAGTGCCAAGTGCACTTTGATTTATCAATCAATGTGTTCTTGAATCCCACTGACATAATAGTGACAGTGTGGAAGCAGCTGCTGTTTTTTGAAGATCTTCATCATCCTCATGATAATTTTCTTGTCAGCTTGCTGTAATGATTTCTCTCAAGGAGGATGTGGGTGGATTTTTGCACCCATGACTATAAATCTATGCAAAGGGAAATTAAAAACCTCTGGAGCCACAGGGCAAGAGAAATACTAACAAGCAGAGCGTCCCTACAGTGTTTGCTGTTTTTATGCCCATGAACTGGAATTCACTTGAAACCCCTTTAAACGGTAGTGACGTTCAAAAGAATTATAATAATGATTTCCCTATTCAATTAACCCCTTTTAAAGTTTTGTACTAGTGATTCTGGGTCATTTTAATAAGGAAGAAATTGGCGTACAAAAGGGCAGAGGGAAAATGTGAAGACACAATGGCATGAGTTGCAAATTTAATCAGAAAAACCTCGATAAAAGTACTTCAAAGTTCTGTGCCAAGAAAAAAAGGGCAGCCATTAGCATAATTATGAATTTTGTTTCAAGATGAGAAACTTGGAGATTGCCATTGCCTTTGAGAAATAGTCAAATATTACTGACTTGTGTGGGTTTTTAAATAACTGTGCTGAATCTAGGAGAGGATTGTCTGTATGATCCCGCCCCCCAATTCACAAGCTCCGGCAGTGCCAAATAGGGTAGCTATACATATATGAAATTGGTCCAAGGTAGGCATCATACAGATTAAGATCACAGCCAGTGCCTTTTTCCTAGAAAAAAAAATGCTGGAACTTACCAGGTTCATGGCGATCTACCTTCCACTACTGCCACTGTTTCCTCATGGGACCTCCAAAATGTCTGTTGCCCTACAAGCCAAACAGACAGCCACTTGCCCTGTCCTGTCCCCTCACAGTGGTCACATCCACTCATCCCCAGCCTCTTCTTGTTCCTTTTTCCTTCCTTCCACGCCCACCAAAAGCTCCAGGCCCTCTGGGGAAGGGAATAGAAGAATCATAGTTGGAAGAAACTATGAGGGTCATTACAAGATGGGGTTACAATTGAGCACTGCCAGAGAAAAAGCACTGGTCACAGCTAACTTCATACAAGATGCACTTTGTAAACACAAAAGGGCAAGTTCCAAGCAAAGTTAAACAGCAGTTAAGCCACATTGATTTCAATGATAGGATTAAGCGCATGCAGCGAAATCAATGGGAATGGGAAGTGTTTAACTTTGGCTGGACCATTTGAATAGTGACGTGACAACTAGCTCATTGGTGTAGATCATTTTCTCACTTGCCTTTTATTCTATGCCACTAGATTTGGGGGCCATCTGAAACGGATTAAGTCAAACATTTAGAAATTGTTATTATTATTATTATTATTATTATTATTGACTGAGCAATCTATACATTATGTCAAATAAATAAATAAAGTGGGGCAGAGTTTGCAGGGACAGGGCAATCACTAGAAAATGCCTTCTTCTATGCCCCCATGATGGATTCCTTCTATCATTAAATAGATAGACCTGTTTGTTTCTTAAGAATGTGTTTACAGCAAGCATTTTTAAGTGATTATAGATACGCACATACAATCTTTCTGATTTTTTTCTCTTGCCCCTTTAGCCTTTAGTCTTTTTTTATGTAAGGAAGTGTTTTAAAAGTGCCAGATCTGCAAAACAGCACCACTTTAAAAGCAACACACGTGATGCAAACAAAACAAAACCCTCCATGAACCTTTACTGCAAACGACAAGTTCTTCTCAGCACTTATTTGAACCCACAACCACAAGGGTGAAACCTGAAGGAAATCACCATGCTGGAGCCTCTGTGCTTCCTAATAAAACCAAACCATTCTGCTGTAAAAGTGCACCACTTCTTTTGCGCCTCCGAAAGTTGTAATTTCTTGGGACGTTTTTAACCACACTTTGCTGTACCAGCAACTCATGTTAGCACTCCTCAAATATCTCTGGAATTGGCTGATTGTATAGCTAATGTACTGATAGTAGTCAGAGTAACACACAAGGAGTAGAATAATCAAGAGCCTTCAGTTTTTAAGAATCCTCGGATTTCATGAGGAAATTCAGTCACTCTTTGCTCATCAGAGATACACTGTGAAGAACAAGAAAAAGAGGTGATAATATTCTCTGGATATTTCTATGCAATTCTCACAGATTGTGCCTTTTTTGTTTATGATATTATTTCATGTACAACTTTTCATCTTTTCAATATTATTATTTTTTAAAGGAGGGGGAATCACCAACAATTCCACCATTCTATAAACTTCTAATCACATTCCAGTTCCAAGCTTCATAGTTAATTTCAAAAAGTTGGTTTTATAATCTGTTGGTAATGAAATATGGATGCCCAGTTAATCCTCCACTCTTCCCCGAGAGAGAAGAACATACCTGTTTTTAATAGGAAGGCATTTTCATACCAGCCATACTTAAACTTGCAGAAATACAGAATATTTATTGTCTTTTTTCAATCACGTGCAATTATCTTGTGGTTCTGGCTTTTAAGGTGGCATACCTAGCTTCCTTAAGATCCATCTTCTCCTTTAGCAAAGGGAAAAGTACCCACGTTTGAAGGTGCTTTCGTTTTAGTCCTGTTTGTTGTTGTCATTTCTTAATTTCCTGTAATTTAAAATGGGTCAGAGGGAAAGCAATGTTTGCGGCCACAAATTATTATTTATTTTCACCACATTGGAGGTTTCTCGCTGTTTTGGATCATACACCTTTAAGCAGGCAACCAAACACGGGGATTAAAAACTCTGTTGACAGGTAAATGTGAATCATCTTGTTTCTCTCAAAGAAAAATAATCAAGCTCCTTTCAAATAATGCAAAATGCAAAATGATTGCCTGTCTAAAGGGGAGGGGCTCTTATCAGCATCTCTTCTGTAGAAAATGATTCCCATTTTGTTACGGGAGAAACGTATGCAGCAGCTTAACTTGCCATTTGACTGCAGTCTCTGATATTTATTAACAGTTGATTTCCTGTTAGCTGCTGCTGCTGCTACTGCTCTTCTCATTTCCCCACTCCCTTCCCCAAGTCAATTATTTCCTTGAAAACTACATCTGTCCTCCTTTTCATTACCATTTCTTTAAAGGAGATTATTATTTCATTATTGGTTTTGAAGAGCCATTCATAAGAAGCAGGGCGGCCTCTTTCTGCACACAGAAGTCTGTGTTCCAGGGTCCCTCCTCCCTCCCCAGCCATGTCCTTCTCTTTAGTCTTTAGTCTTTTTATCAAAAGGCCGCGCAATCGAGTCTTTTGTAGCTGCTGCCCGGAAATGCAGCAATTGCTACTTGGGCTTCAACAGATTTTAGCATTTATTGGCTGGTGGCTGGACAGACTTCAAAGCCATGTAGACAATTGTGTACCTCAACAAGAAATCTGTTACAAAGCCGAAACTCGGCGGGGCAAGAGGCATATTAGCCTAATATCTTGGAAGCAGGCACCTCCTGCATCTAAAACCTCAGCTCAAGAAACATCGCCTTGTCGGCTGTTGTCCCCCTCAGCAGTTGATCCTTTGATGAATTTGAAAAGCCATTTTCTGTCATTTCAGACACTTTTGAATGGTAGGCTTCACAGGTCTGCCTCCTTGCCGTCGTGCATCTGATTACTTTCGTACAGATCATAATCCTTGCTGCCTGTTAGAAAGTTAAGGGGGATATATCATGCTTATTGTATCCCCCGGCTGTGGCCATTGTAAAGCTGAAGAAAAGCTAAGTCACTAATGTATCCACAGAGCTTTGATCAAAAGTTTATGGCTGAAGTAGGGTTGGTGTTCTCAGGTAAGGGAGCTAACACAACAGTTCTGAGGGAAGGAACAAGCCACAACTTTATTAAGTACACTTCCAGGATGTTTTGGAATAACAGCCCAAGGTCATAAAACTTAACCTGCTCAGCCTCATTTGGATGAAGAATGGATGAAGAGGGAATCATTTGTAGCTATTCTCTTGGGTTGCAGCAGAACTCTACTCCAGTTTTTGGGACTCCTACCTGATTATGGGAGTGATCTTTCTTGCATTCTTTGGCTATTAAATGGTCTACATCAGGGGTCAGCAAACTTTTTCAGCAGGGGGCCGGTCCACTGTCCCTCAGACCTTGTGGGGGGCCAGACTATATATTTTTTTGGGAGGGGGGAATGAACAAATTCCTGTTCCCCACAAATAACCCAGAGATGCATTTTAAATAAAAGCACACATTCTACTCATGTAAAGACACGCTGATTCCCGGACCGTCCGTGTGCTAGATTTAGAAGGCCATTGGGCCAGATCTGGCCCCGGGCCTTAGTTTGCCTACCCATGGTCTACATGCTGGAAAGCAAAAGAAAGAAATCACCACAGAACATGAAAGCTTTTCCAGAGTTGCCTTTTTGTACATCAGACTTGCTGAATCGTGGCACCTGGTAGCTGACAGAGTCCCACGTAGCTGTGGCTAAGGACAACATTATTTTGGCTGGCAACATCTCCACAAAGCTCTTAAAATTGTCCTATACAAAATAACTGAGCTGCAGTGCATTGGATAGTAATGATTTGCAGAGGTGCAGGACCCACAGTAGAGAATGTTATTGTTCCTTTAGGGTCTTTCCCCCATTTCCCCATAGGTTGGGGAAAGTGTCCTGAGGTGAGGCTGATTTTTTTCAGAGCCCTTATGTCAGTTTATGTGCTCTTTCTTTTCCCTCCCCCCCGCCCAGTAATTTCTGCATTAATCTGAGGGAATCTTCAGGGAAATCGCCCATCTTTACCCTGTTTGAGCACATATCTTCCCCAGTAGCAGCACTGTGCAGGCCTATCTATAGACATTACTAAGTGAAGAGCAACTGATTAATGTCAGCACAAACAATATGCATGATTTTTTTTTCTGGAATGCTGCTTCACCAGGTTTCTCATTATAGAAATGTCCAGAGGAAGAAATTATATCTTATCCTTTCTCTTCTGTCTATAATGCCATTGCTCATGCAACCGGTTTTGTTTTGTTGTTTTTCTGCAAGCATTTCTAGCCTTGTCTGCTGATATTCTATGCACAGTAATCAGTAGTAGCAGAATATTTCCCTCCCCCCTAAAGTGCTGGGACTCCTTGAATATAACATTTCAGTGTCCTGTTCAGTGCCTGAGTTATTTGGTCAAAATGTCTGTGGATTGGAAACCAGCAAATGCCATGTAAGTAGTTCCATTGGGAATATTTGTAATTACTTGTATACCCCACTATGCTCTCCCAAATAGGAGGTGTGGGGAGGTAAGGCAGGACTCACACACTCTTGCCACTGCAGTGCTGCTTTGTGGAAACTTATAGCTAAGAAGGATTTATGCCAGGCTTGTGCAAATTCCATTTTAGGGGCCTAATCCAGCCCACTGGTTGGTTTAATCCTGTTTCTCTGTTTCTGTGGCAGTTAGTTTATTTCTTGGGGTAAAATCCTAAAAAAAAAAACCCTCAGCAACTTGAATCCTAAAAAAAAAGGTCAACAACTTTGGTTGGCCCTTTGGTATTCACTTCATCAAATCTGGCCCTCTTTGAAAAAAGTTTGGACACCACTGATTTATGTTTTCTGTCCTTTCTGTTTTTCAATGCCCATCTGCATGTTTCCTTGGTAGGAAACATCTTTTTGACCAGTAGCATTTTCTGGTACTGAGGTAAGGTATGTGCTTGAAGGAGTAAAACATGAAGTTGCCTACCAGATGGTTCTGGAATTGTGCCAACATGATTAGCTAGGAAACTCTACAGGTGCTTGTTCTCCGTACAAAGTAGCTTTCCCAAATCTGGTGTCTTCTGAATGTCTTGGACTACAACAGCCAGCGTGGCTGATGATCAGGGATAGTGTTACTTGTAGCTCAAAACATCTGCTTCGGGAAGGCTAATATAATTCACATATTGCCATAAAGACCTGGTGGACAGAGAATTGCCTTTGTGAATAAAAATAAACTGTAACATCTCTGCATCATTTCATTGATGCTGGGTCTCCTTTGGGATAGAGTGGTGTATAGATTTCTGTACTTATCCCATGAGTGAATTGTGTGTAACTCCTGAATAACTTCTCCAGAATGATCAGATATTGTTAATCGTTGCTGAGATGCATGCTGGCCCAGCACAGAGGTTAATACATACCACCAAATCAGCACCCAGATAGCTGGTGATATAGTGTACTTCAAAACGTTAATCACATCTCTCATTAATATTATGATCTGCAAATTAGCTCTTATCCTAGTCTGTCTGAAACATCTGAATAATAATTTTCAGTTCAGTCTACAATAAATCTCTGTTGGTTAGGTTCATTGGAGAGAGCTACATAATTGGAACAGGCTTGTTTATCCATAATTAAGTTTTAAACTACTTTGTTTGAAAATAATAAAATGAAATTGGCTTCAATCCAAGTTGTCACCCTGAACATATATGTGTCCTGATTGAGCTGGTTTCTGTGGTTTGCTAGAGTGCTGTTACTGAGAACAGTGGCAATGGCAGCCTTCAATGAGATATTTGGTATCAAAGTTAACATGATAATAATAATAATAAAAATAGAGTTTACAAGAAGAATGATGTCATTGCAAGAAGGTTTGGGTTTTGCTAGTAAATTCATTAGCTTCCAGAAGAGTGGAGGTCCATCAATGTGCTATATTTGGCCTAGCAAGCATAAGTAATTTTCATTGCCAGGAATAGTGATGAGTGAAGAAAAGCACTGTGTGGCTCTTAGATCAAAATGTCTAGATTAAAAATGGTAGATTAGGCAATAAGTCATAAAATGGGTGGCCTATCGTTCAGGATGAAGTTACAGGCAGACTAGTAAGTTATAAGAAGGCAATGATGGCCCACCAACTTGGGTGGTTTTCATGGAGGCAAAATTCATGGAGGAGAAGGGCTTCTGGCGACCACTAGGACAGAATAGCTATGCTCTGCCTCCACAGTTGGAGGCGGCAATACTCCTGAATACCCGTTGCCATAAATCACAGGAGGCGAGAAATGCTCTTCTGCTCGAATCCTGATGGTTGGTCTCCCACAAGCATCTTGTTGGCCATATGAGAACAAGATGCTGGTTCTGAATGGGGTATCTGTGCCCCTGAAGGACCAGGTGCGCAGCCTGGGAGTAATTTTGGACTCACAGTTGTCCATGGAGGCGCAGGTCAATTCTGTGTCCAGGGCAGCTGTCTACCAGCTCCATCTGGTACACAGGCTGAGACCCTACCTGCCCGCGGACTGTCTCGCCAGAGTGGTGCATGCTCTAGTTATCTCCCACTTGGACTATTGCAGTGCGTTCTACATGAGGCTACATTTTAATGTGACCCGGAAACTACAGCTAATCCAGAATGCGGCAGCTAGACTGGTGACTGGGAGTGGCCGCCGAGACCACATAACACCGGTCCTGAAAGACCTACATTGGCTCCCAGTGTGTTTCCAGGCACAATTCAAAGTGTTGGTGCTGACCTTAAAAGCCCTAAATGGCCTCAGCCCAGTAGACCTGAAGGAGCATCTCCACCCCCCTCATTCTGCCCTGACACTGAGGTCCAGCTTCAACGGCCTTCTGGCAGTTCCCTCACTGCAAGAAGTGAAGTTACAGGGAACCAGGCAGAGGGCCTTCTCGGTAGTGGTGCCGGCCCTGTGGAACGCCCTCCCACCAGATGTTAAAGAAATAAACAACTATCTGACTTTTAGAAGATATCTGGAAGCAGCTCTGTTTAGGGAAGCTGTTACTATTTGATGAATTATTGTATTTTAATATTTTGCTGGAAGCTGCCCAGAGTGGCTGGGGAAACACAGTCAGATGGGTGGGTATAAATAAATTATTAGTATTAGTATTAGTATTAGTATTAGTATTAGTATTAGTATTAGAGTAGAAGAGCCATTGGCCTGATCCAGCAGGACTTTTCTTATGTTCTTATTTAGAGCACAGATAATTGCCATTTGTGAGTAGACTCATATATGTAGTGTGTTTTGGCTTTCTAATGCCACAGGCTCTCTATTAAATTCCTGATTCTTTTCATACGGCATTGATTTCCTCTGCTATTTGGGAAGGTTCAAAGCCTGGAAGTTTTGGCCAAAATGTTGACTTGCTGATGCTCTGGGGGTGCACCTCAATCTCATGCAAAGTCATTGACCTAAGCAACGGTTGCTAGTGCAAAAAAGGATTTTCAAATGTTATCAGGACTGTATGAAAACTGAGTCATTTTTTAATGAACCAAATTGAGAGAATTAATATTTCTTAAATTAAAATGCTTCAGTTTTGTGATAACCTTTCGGAATGTGTGTAAAATGAGAAAATGTAGACCCCGTGTGTGTGTCATTTAAATGTCCAGGCTTGCATTTGTAAAGATGGCATTTCGGGACTCTTATCAGATCTGTTGCTTTTTATTCTCAAAGAGGCATCAGTTGTATTTCAAATATTCACTAAAATTTCACACAGAACATTCTACCTTAGATCCATTAACTCCCAGGAAATTTTCCCATAGAAGAAACGTCTACAGATAATTGATTTGGTTTTGTTTCACGTAAGTATTAAAGTCTATAAACTGTGTATTGAACTTCCTGCCTTCTCAATGAAAAATACATTTTTTCTCTGAGGCTTTTAATGAAAAACACACTGTCAGACAGTTTTGCTTTGGAAGCTATAAACTAACTGGTCCTGCTTGTACACAGCAGGTTCTGAGTGAGACTATTCCATGAGCTCATATATATATATATATATATATATATATATATATATATATGCTTTCGTAGATTTTCACGGGTACAGGAATGCAGGTTTTGGTGTCCTCGGGTGTCTTCCCGTGTAGAAGTTGGGGTGTCTAGGCGACGTTTCGACGAGGTCTCACTCGTCATCTTCAGGCTGGTGCTTTCGGCTTCTTGTTACTGGAACAGAGCAGGATCTCAGTGTTTGAGTTCCTATAAATACTGTAGAGGGGGTGTGGTGTATAGCCTCCAATGTTCTGGGCAGAGAGGAAGTTCCCAGGCTAGTGTGCCTTTTCTTCTTTTGTTCCTTAATTACTTGAGAGATATCTTGTGTCAGATCTGGCTGACACAAGCCACAAAACCACAGCTCGCCCCTATACACGAAGCCAAGCCAGAGCACAACTAAGTACAGTACAGCCATCTTCTCAGGAAAACTCTTCACAAAGTTCAAGAGGTCAAGACACAAAGACTTTAACAACTAATCCACACCTAATGACCCACCTAAGTGGTACTCAGGATATCACTCAAGAAATCACTCAAGATATCTCTCAAGTAATTAAGGAACAAAAGAAGAAAAGGCACACTAGCCTGGGAACTTCCTCTCTGCCCAGAACATTGGAGGCTATACACCACACCCCCTCTACAGTATTTATAGGAACTCAAACACTGAGATCCTGCTCTGTTCCAGTAACAAGAAGCCGAAAGCACCAGCCTGAAGATGACGAGTGAGACCTCGTCGAAACGTCGCCTAGACACCCCAACTTCTACACGGGAAGACACCCGAGGACACCAAAACCTGCATATATATATATATATATATATATATATATATATATATAGTTGTGCTATTTAAGTATTACAGAAAACATTATAACATTTTTAGTTTTGTTTAGTGATTGATGCATATAATAGTAGCTGATTGTACACTCAGCAGTATGCCATTTATTTTGTTTGCAAAGTAATATGCATGCCCGTGGACTTTGATATGGTTATTTATTTAGGCTGCAATGCTATATGTATGCAGTCACCAATTAAAGTCAGTGGGGTTTTCTTCTGAGTAGACAAGCAAAGACCTGGACTGCTTATCTAGTCTAACATGTTTGAATTACTAATATGAATGTGATGCACTTAGCAAAGAAACCATCAAAGATTCCCAGTGCCAAGCCATAAATACTCTTCCATCCAACAGCACACGAGTGAACGGAGGAATAGCATGAAACTTACTTTCAGGTTGCTCCATAACTTGTTTCACTGTTGTTTTCTTAATTTGCAGCTTTTATAAGGTCCTTTATGGTTAGTTTTCCCCCCCAGAGTTTACTGGCCCAACCTTAACAGGATATGTGGCAAGGTCAGGACGTTTTGGCCCACTGTGCCTTCTCAAAACACCAATGCAAAGTTGTTTCCCCCCCAAACTTCAAGAAATTGTGGGTGGTAAGTCATTTAAGTAAGGCAAGCCAACTGCCCCATCTCCATACCAAAAAGTTCAGTTAAACTGAACGTTTCGCTACACATTCTTTTGGTGTGGCTCCCTTCTTATGACTGACTTGGAGAAAATTTAATTCTGTAGTAATTTAAAGCAGTCTCCATGTGCTGGTTAGTAGTAATAATCGTTGTTCTTCACTGGCCTTTAATTGGAAAAAAAATATTAGTTATTAAGTTTCTATCACTGATGGGAAAATGTTTTTTAGAACGAGATCAATTGAAAGCTGTTGAGTATGGGTGTGGAAATCCCAAGAGTTAAAACTTCACAGATGCCAATGGATCTCAAGGATGATTGAATTTAGCTGCTTTTATGAAATTTGTTGGCCTTAGGCAGGAGTAAAATCAAATATATTTTTTCTTCTAGTGCTTCTGGAAACAATGATACTTGTTAATGAGAGAAATGAACTAAGAGGGGAGGAAGCAGTCCGAAGATTAAAGAATGAAGGGCAGAACCTTTGTTAACCAAGTATATATTATTTGCAGAATGCCTTAGACATTCTGTACCTTGAGTCAAAATTTCTTTAATTGCATTTATTTGTGTCTAACCCAAATAACAATCTTCCTTCATTCTTGATAAATGTTGGGTGTTTTCCAAATGCAGCAGTTAGTTCTGCATATTTGAAGTTTTAAAAAGAGGGACCAATGTGCAAACCTGTTTCTTTTAAAGATAAAATACATCTAAAGTGTTATAGCAGAAAATAAGAACGAGCATTTACTTCAAGTCAGCTGATTAATTTAATAGTGTCTGGCTTCTCATGAGGTTATCTCAGAGCTACATACAAATAGAATAGTGAGTCTTTAACTGCAGACAGAGACCATTTCATGAGTAGATCAAATGTCACAAGAATGACTTTTACCAAAAGTTAATGTCAGGGTTCAGTGACTTGTCCAGACAGGAAGACCTACCCATTTTGTGCTCTTTCCAAGCAAAGTTCACAGACAATATAGCTTAATTAACAAAAGGAATGATGCACAACAAAAATCCTGGTTCATTATTTTATCCACATGTGTGTGTGTGTGTGTGTGTGTGTGTGTGTGTGTGCCTGTGTGTATCATATCTGAAATCTGTCTTCATCCATGAAACTCAGTATAGAAATTTCATTCTTTTTAATCTTCAGAGCAACCCAACTGCACTAAAAAGAAAGGGGGGTTGATGTAGTAAGAGTTGTGTCCTCTCTAAGGAGGAGGAAGTGAGGCAGTATTTGCCAATTCTTTCTTATCTCTGCAGTCTCCAGTACCCAGAAACATTCACTGCAAAAATTAAAGGTTTTTTTTGTTTCCTATTTAGCCTTCTCAATGCATCAGGTGGATCTGCGGAGCTCTTTGTTGCCGTACTCTGTAAGAGATTAGGCTCTGGACTCCGGCCAGTTGGTCTGAGCCAGCACTAATATAATTCACAACTGGGAGAATACAATCAATTAATCAATACTATAATTTGGAACTGACCATGACACTAACACTCACAGCTATTAGATTCACTAACTGACACCATTTAGGATTAATGAGGTAGCAAGAGCAGACAAACTAAGATTCGTTTAAATACTTTTTTGTTCCAGGATCAAACTGCCCACTCTATTTAGTCATTTTTTAAGTTGTATGTGTCAGTATTGGAAATTGCAAATTAGTTTAACGCTGATGGATGGGAAGCCAACTCTTTTACAGATGCAATTTGTTGTTTGTTTGGAGTATGCTAATTTTATTGTTCACTAGACCTGCATTATATCACTCACCCGCAATACAACAGTCGTCTTAACTTGGAATTGCCTGTGGTGCTAGTATCAAATATCTGTAAGAAATGCACCCTGCTGCGAATATCAGTGGCAATAATAAGGCAGGGCCTTATCAACTTTCCCAGAAACCCCTCAAGGCAATTAGAATCGATTGTGTTAACTTTTGAAATACAATACCTTCCCACTTGTAACCCCAGGGGATGGGCGATCTCAAGCCAAAGGTTATCTACAAAAAGTTGTACACTTGTAGTGACAATTAGCTGTACATGTCAGAGCTGGGTTGTGAATTATACAATGGTAGGTGCAAAATGCAAGATACATATGTCATCAATGGGGTATTCACAACTATCTGACTTTGAGAAGACATCTGAAGGCAGCCCTGTATTGGGAAAAATTTAATGTCTGATGTTTTACAATTTTTATGTACTGTAAGTCACTTATTATTTATTATTATTATTATCACCATCATCATTACCATCATCACCTTTGTTGTTGTTGTTTAGTCGTTTAGTCGTGTCCGACTCTTCATGACCCCATGGACCAGAGCACGCCAGGCACTCCTGTCTTCCACTGCCTCCCGCAGTTTGGTCAAACTCATGCTGGTAGCTTCAAGAACACTATCCAACCATCTCATCCTCTGTCGTCCCCTTCTCCTTGTGCCCTCCATCTTTCCCAACATCAGGGTGTTTTTCAGGGAGTCTTCTCTTCTCAGGAGGTGGCCAAAGTATTGGAGCCTCAGCTTCATGATCTGTCCTTCCAGTGAGCACTCAGGGCTGATTTCCTTCAGAATGGATAGGTTTGATCTTCTTGCAGTCCATGGGACTCTCAAGAGTCTCCTCCAGCACCATAATTCAAAAGCATCAATTCTTCGGGGATCAGCCTTCTTTATGGTCCAGCTCTCACTTCCATACATCACTACTGGGAAAACCATAGCTTTTACTATACGGACCTTAGTTGGCAAGGTAATGTCTCTGCTTTTTAAGATGCTGTCTAGGTTTGTCATTGCTTTTCTCCCAAGAAGCAGGCGTCTTTTAATTTCGTGGCTGCTGTCACCATCTGCAGTGATCATGGAGCCCAAGAAAGTAAAATCTCTCACTGCCCCCATTTCTTCCTCTTCTATTTGCCAGGAGGTGATGGGACCAGTGGCCATGATCTTAGTTTTTTTGATGTTGAACTTCAGACCATATTTTGCGCTCTCCTCTTTCACCCTCATTAAAAGGTTCTTTAATTCCTCCTCACTTTCTGCCATCAAGGTTGTGTCATATGCATATCTGAGGTTGTTGATATTTATTCCAGCAATCTTAATTCTGGCTTGGGATTCATCCAACCCAGCCTTTCACATGATGAATTCTGCATATAAGTTAAATAAGCAGGGAGACAATATACAGTCTTGTCGTACTCCTTTCCCAATTTTGAACCAAACAGTTGTTCCCTATCCAGTTCTAACTGTAGCTTCTTGTCCCACATAGAGATTTCTCAGGAGACAGATGATGTGATCAGGCACTCCCATTTCTTTAAGAACTTGCCATAGTTTGCTGTGGTCGACACAGTCAAAGGCTTTAGTTCCCTCCAAATATTTTGGACGTCAACTCCCTCTAGCACCAGCCATAGTTCTGCAGATATATATATATATATTTGGAAGGCATTGTAGCTCTCAGTCGCTTCCCACTTTACAAATAACCTCATAACTCTCTGTGGATTCCCAGCCTCACTTGTATACTTCCATCCAGAGGGTTTTAGTCTGTTAAAAGAGAAAAAGAACTATTAAACAAAGTAATAGTGCATATCCGTCTTACGTAGAACTTAAATACTTGCTAGAATAACCCATTATCCTTATTTAAATAACTGTTACCATTCTGTCACATAAGTACTTGATCAGAAATTCTGAAAATTGTAAAAAAGTTGACTTAACATAAAAACAACAACAATGAAATGTCATATGCTTGAAAACAAGCCCTCGGGTGTACATGTGAACTCATCCTTAAACCACTAGACTGCAGAACTGTGCAAATAAGCATAGGACAAAGAGGCTCTCCATTTTTAACACAACATACTATGACCTTCCAGAGAGGGGCTGTCAAAATGAACACTGTCAAATGCTCTCCTACATTAGTAACCCTATTTATTGCTAGAGGGCACAGATCAGTCTTTTGTTAGACGTCTACAGCAAGCTTGCTGAAGCTGTTGTGTGTTACAGCTGGGCCACCCAATGCTGATAAATTCTTGGATGAAGTGTATGTATTTTGAATTATTGTTATTATTATTAATAATAATAATAATATTAATTGTCAGTGTTTTTGAAAAAGAAAAAAGGTTCTGACCTCCTTTTTACTCCTTTGCCTAGTCCTCAGACCTTAGTTGGCACAAAAGAGTCTTTGAGAAAGAGTATTCTTGCAGAGTATTGCTGCTTTTATTCTTAAAAAGTCTACTTCTCCAACCACGACCGACAGCTTTTACACACATCAAATGCAACCAGCTTTCTACCATCCAACCAACCCACACACAGCACTAACATTGACCACTCTATATATACAGGTACAATTTGATGAAAACAAAACAAATTCCTTCCAGTAGCACCTTAAAGACCAACTAAGTCAGTTCTTGGTATGAGCTTTCGTGTGCATGCACACTTCTTCAGATACACTGAAACAGAAGTTTCCAGACCCTTCTATATAGTGAGAAGGTGGGGAGGGGTATTACTCAGAAGGGTGGTGGGAATGGGTGATTGGCAGATAGCTGTGATGAGCCTGTTGACGACTCTTAACGACTGCAATAGGTCTTACAGGAAAAAGCAAGGGGTGAAAAGGTGAAAAATGGCTTTGTCATGTATAATGAGATAAGAATAAAAGGTCTTTGTTCAGACCAGGTTTCTCCATGGTTTTAAGTTTGGTGATAAGTTGTAATTCAGCAGCTTCTCTTTCCAGTCTATTTCTGAAATTCCTTTGTAGTAAAACAGCTACTTTGAGATCTTGTATAGAATGTCCTGGGAGATTGAAGTGTTCTCCTACTGGTTTCTCTGTCTTGTGATTCCTGATGTCCGATTTATGTCCGTTTATTCTTTGATGAAATTTGAAATTTGATGAAAGTCATTTGATGAGTCATTGTAGGCCGCTGACTCACGCTGACTTAGTTCTTTTTAGCCGCGACATATATTTCAGCACATGTGGTGTTTGGTTTAACAGAGTGGCCCAGGAAATCATGCTTCAGTTCATAAAATTTGTAGAGTTGGAAGTGACCCCGCGAAGGGTCATCGAGTCCAACCCCCTGCAATGCAGGAATCTCAGCTAAAGTATCCATGACAGGTGGCTATCCAACCTCTGCTTAAAAACCTCCTGAGCGAGACTAGACAGTGAGACAGCTCTTACCGTCAGAAAGTTATTCCTGATCTTCTTTCTTTAACTTGAAGCCACTGGTTTGAGTCCTCCACTCTAGAGTGGGAGAAAACAAGTTTGCTCCATCTTCCAAGTGACAGCCATTGAGATATTTGAAGATGGCTCTCATATCTCCTCTTGCTCTCCTCACTTCCAGTATATAAATGTATATATTGGACATTTATGGCATGGTATAAATTTTGTTGTTGCAACAGATGAAAATGGAGCAGATGGAATATGAAGAGAGAGTCATGTTCAGCATAGGGGGTTATGTTGCTGAAAGAAGATGCTCAAGGATTTTTATTTCAATTTAATTATTCCATCATTTCATGCTATCTTTTGCATGTCAGTCAATTGCATTCAGCAAAAACTTCTTTTTTTTACCAGCTGAAAGCCTTCATTCAAATCATGTCCCCCTATAAATTTTATGAACATGTAAAAATGGTTCCCTGTGGTGCAGCTGAAAACTTGCAACGGGAAATGTCAAGCTATGTGGGTTATTCTCACTAAGCCTGTTGGAAGTCATATACCTCCCGAGACACAAACAAAAAGTGTGTTAAATATTTTCTTCTGGTTCCAGGTAAAGGTCAAGGTAAAGGGACCCCTGACTGTTAAGTCCAGTCGCGGACGACCCTGGGGTTGCGGTGCTCATCCCGCTTTACTGGCCTAGGGAGCCACCGTTTATCCGCATACAGTTTTTCCGGGTCCTGTGGCCAGCATGACTAAGCCGCTTCTGGCGCAACAGAACACTGAAACCAGAGCAGCGCATGGAAACGCCATTCACCTTCCTGCTGGAGTGATACCTATTTATCTAATTGCACTTTGACATGTTTTCGAACTGCTAATTTGCCAGGAGCAGGAACCGAGCAACAGGAGCTCACCCCGTTGCGGGGATTCGAACTGACAACCTTCTGATCGGCAAGCCCTAGGCTCTAGTTAGTTTGTGCGTAAAAGTGAAGCAAAACAGGTAGGTGCCCCGCCAGCACCACCCTACCACTAATGTCCCCTCACTTGCTGAATCCGCCTTTATCTGGGTCATGTGGCAGCACCCGCAAAGCAACAATGACCACAGGTCAAAGAGAGATCTTGCAGATCACACAAAATCTCATGAGATTTCCATGAGATCTCACCAGAAGATGCCATCATGAGATGGAGACAGGGGGAAAGCTATGGGGGCACTGTGCAAGGTGGCTTCCTCAGCCTGTCTAATGGGCAGGGCAGCACTAATGCTATGGTAACTTAGTCACGAATGAATGAATGAATCAATCTTTATTTTGTCAGCCTTCGACCAAAGCAATAAAACAACAGTACGATATACAATGAATAGAAATAAAAAGTCAATTATATAAAATACATTTTAGGGTTTTGAATCAATAGCCAAATAGTGGACCTTATGCTGATTGCCCCAGCTAAAAACCTTGCAACCTTTGCTGTCATCTGCTCATCTTGATCTGCCAAGAGAAAGGACACTGTGGCAGTGGTTGGGCGACTCGGAATGGACAATAAAAGAAGAGTGATAACCTCATTCCTCAAGTAACTTAATTATGTTAGCTGTGCAAACACTGAGTTGTATTTTATTCTTGTACATTATTTTATTCTTGTACATTAGGGTCCACACACGACAGGGTCAAGAGGAGGAGGAGGAGTAATAATAATAATTTATTTATACCCTGCCCATCTGGCTGGGTTTCCCCAGCATGCATATATTCTGGTTCATGGTGACCGATTTATTAGAAAGTGTGGACACTGACCTAAATCAGAATGCTGATTAATACTGCATGTCGACATAAACTGCTGAGACTCTAATCCTTCAGTAAATACATGGAGCATTCTGCATCACTCTTGGATGAGACTGAGGGAAGATATCTCTCTCTCTCTCTCTCTCTCTCTCTCTCTCTCTCTCTGTGTGTGTGTGTGTGTGTGTGTTTGTTTGTTTTCTGGCCTCATTCAAACCTTGAAGCTAGGTTCCAGCACCATATGCATCAAAGCTTTAGCTTCTCAGCAAGCCCAGAGGACTAAACTCTGTTGTTCAATGGCACCAATGATATTGCCGTTAAAGTCTACCTGAGTACTGTCAGGCAAAATCACTAGCCATTTCTTTTTCACTAAGCCCTAGAAAGCTCTGGGCCTCTTAGCTTTCTTTTCAGTGAGCAATGTTTGACTGGTGAAGACTCATTTACGGTCTTCTGACTGCTGACTGTGATCCCTACTTGTCTTTGACCAGACCTGCACTGTCATCAAAGAAGCAACCCAGTATTACTTATTTGATACTGTGAATTTGATCACTTGTGGACTTTAACTATGTTTCTGTCTCTGGATACTCCGAATGGTGTTTGCCCAAAGTTAACCTTCTGCCTAGTTCTGAGGATGCACCTTCCTCTGGTTCTTTAGATCATCGACTGCCTTCTCTGAAACTTAACCTTGCCTATTCTGGCACGTGCCCCTGGTCTCTACACACAGACATGCACATGCACACACACATACAACCTGATGAAGCCTTAACACTAGCATTCCATGTCCCTTGTCAGAAATCCAGCCCTGTAGGTCTTCTAAATTTACAGCAATGGGGCTTCATTTCTGCCATATCCTTAAGCACTGTCACTCTGAAGCCAAGATAGTCTTGAATCGTTTAGCATCAGTCATACAGAACTTTGAAGTGGTGCTAGAACTCTCAACTATCCAGATGCTTGGTTTGATTTTTCCCCCCTACTGTGTGCTGAGATCTTTTCTTAAAAATAATTATCAGAGTTCATGGATCTGATCTCTTGTGTTAAACAGAGGCATTAAAGAGCTTTGCATCGAAGCTATCTGTTCTTCCATTTTCCCCACTTGCACTTGAAAGTACTTCTCTAGAGCTGCCAAACAGCCAATCTGCTCCATTTTTGATCATTGCTAATTTGATGAAGCTTTTGCTACACTTGTGTTTGCTCAAAGGCATGAGAGAGTAGGTTGGTTTTGATCTTATCAGTCTGGCATAGATATGTACATGCTTTCTTTTCCTTCAGGCGAATGCACTTGCAACTCTTTACCAGTTTGAGGGATTGGGAATAGGTGCAGGATTACACATGTCTTCCAGCAAACCCTTCCACTCTTGTGTGTACATCATTCCATTGTCTGCCCACCACCCTTGGTATTAAATATGTGCATCAGTGATAATATGCATCAGTGTTGATATGAATAACACAAATGGTTGCACCTGTAACATAGCATTTAAAATTTGGGGATGGGATGGAAGGAGGGAGAAAAGTTGTGTATAAGGAAGGGAAAGATAGAGAGAGAGCACTTTTGTAGCCTTCTTTTCCTCCTGTAACTATGGTTAAGGGCAGGGAACATGACATTTGTACTGGCCCAAAGGATTTTCCTGTTGTTGTTTTTTTAAAAAAATCTGGCTCAGAGCCTATGGAGCAGGGGTTGGCAAACTAAGGCCCGGGGGCTGGATGCAGCCCACTGGGCTCAATCTGGCCCGTGAACCTTGGGGACCCTGCCACCTGCTTGGTCAGTCGCCACTGTAAACCAGTGTGGTGCAGAGGCCTCACCGCACAGGGACTGACTTCTGTGATACTGGTGCGGCTTTGGATTGGCTGCAGGAAGCTCCTGCAGCCAATCCGAAGCCATGGACGCCTCTGGGTGGGCGGCGATGCTGGGGTGGCTTCGGATTGGCTGCAGAAAGCTCCTGTAGCCAATCCGAAGCCACGAACGCCTCTGGGCAACGCCCCTTCCTTACTGCTGAGGTGGCTGCGTATGGCCAAGAGCTGAGTGGAAGGAAGCAGTGGTGGCGGTGGGAAGGATGCCAAAGACAAGGCAGCGTTGACGGCTGTGGTGTGTGGCGGCGGGGTCCTTTCGGGAGGGGGGTGCTTTTGGGAGAGGATGGGTATGGCCCCCCACAAGATCTGAGGAACAGTGGACTGGCCCCCTCCTGAAAAAGTTTGCTGACCACTGCTATGGAGTATAAAGGCTGTTATAGACGTCAAAGCCTCGTAGTATCATATCAGACTGTCCATTTTGAATTTTGGATTTCTTCCTGGATTTTGGATTCCCAACCGGAAGCTCCTAAAGAAGAAAGGCTCCATTATTCTTCTGTAGAGATTAAACCACTGTGTGTGCAGCTTCATGCAGCTTTCATTTCTTGAAGCTCATGCAAGTCTTCCTGCTGCACATATGAACATGTGTGTCCATATATTAAAACATTAAAACAAGGGCAAATTCTGTGTAACGGTGCACATAGTTACCTTTGGGTGGTGTTTTACTAATGTGAAAGAGCACATTTGTGACCCTGTATATAAACAATCTTGATGCAATTATACTTACCAAGATTGCTTTTTTTTTTTTTTTTGCCGTGTTTTATATGTGGAAATGGATAACATAATGGGAGTGAAAGCTGCACAAAACTGGAGTAGCTGAAAATGGTGAATGCTCCGATTCTTGAATTGAATTCCCTGCAAGAAATATAATTGTGCTCAAAAATACTATAATTGCTTAATAATTAGGGTGTGTTATATCTGCTGGGGGGGGGGAGAGAACAGGAGAACAGAAGACAAAAATTAAGGTCTGTGGAATAGCAAAAAATATCTGCCACAAGATTACAGAGAAGATTTATTGAGTGCCAATAAAAAATCAATCCAGAAACTTGACAGGTATAATCAGGAAGTAACCCTTATTAAGTTCAACTCTCAGGGACTGCGTCTCCCCATATAAACCAACCCTAGACCCTGTGATCACCATCTGAGGCCATTCTTCATGTGCCACCACCATGAGAGGTTCAGAGGGCAACAACCTAAGAATTGGCCTTCTCTGTGGTGGCTTCCTTATTGTGAAATGATCCCTACAAGGAGGCTTGCCTGACGCTTTCACTACATATCTTTAGGAACCAGGCTCCCAAGCCTTTGGCTAACTGAACAATCTATGGTATTTTAATCTGTGTGCGGGGTATTGTTTTTGTTTGTTACTATAGTATGAATTTTTGTGTGTGTAAATTGCAAACAGCTATGTGATCCTTGGACAAAGGGCAGTGTATAAATTCTAATAATAACAATAACAATAACTACTCTATTAGATTCACATCCTTAAACATTGAATTGTCACCTGCATTCTCAGACCTGTCTTCTGGTTAGGACAAGCAATGCATCATTTCAAAGCTGAAATGCATAATTTGTTCACCAGTAATCAGACCTCCTTTAGTAGCTACAGTGACCCATTAGCCCTGCTGCCTATGTAAAGATGCAGTAATCCAATGAACAAACACACCAGCATTCTGCCAAGAGAGGGAGATATTAAATAGCTGTCAAAACAGTTTGTAAACATTTTCAAGTCCTATCAAAATAGTCTTTTGACACAGTATCTTG
Source organism: Podarcis erhardii (assembly GCF_964252035.2). Taxonomy (NCBI): domain Eukaryota; kingdom Metazoa; phylum Chordata; class Lepidosauria; order Squamata; family Lacertidae; genus Podarcis; species Podarcis erhardii. Next base: position 17,935,080 of record NC_138515.1, on the reverse strand, counting down.
TTACAGCCTTCTTTAGTGCGGAATATGTTTCAAAATGATTACGTAGACTGGTGATTATGACTCATAAACAAAAAATAGTAGTAGTCTGAATGTGCAGAGGCAGGGAATGAGTGTTGGGTGAGGCTGTAGCTCCTTTTAGAGGATCTGTTTTGAATGTAAAAGATCCTAGGTTCTGACCCTGAGATGCAAGCAGCTGGCAAGGCTGCCCTGGGTGGAAGAAAAGGGGAGCTGAAAAGAGCACAAGAAGCATTGATATATATTTTTAAAAGGCTTTGTGTCTCCATGTCTAATCTTTCCCCTTTCTAAAATTTATTTATTGGTGTGTGTTTTTCCTTTTTGTAAATCTACTGAAGAATGAAATAAAATTTGGATTAACGGCTTGGAGGGTATGCCAAAGAGCTCCAAAAACTCTCTCCAGCAGCTACGGTTCTCCTCTGCTCCTGGGTGTCTTCTTGGGCAGCCCTGGTTCTGCTAAGTCCCTGCAGTGTTAGTTCCCTCTTAGTTTATAAAACTATCGTATGATAGGCCCCAACTCTTCCTTCAGGGCCTGAGGGGTTTCTTGTCCTCCCTTCTCCAACTCGGCTTCTCTCAATTTATAGCAGCTGAAGCACAAGCTCAGCAATACTCTCAGACTGACTTCTACTAGGCCCCAAAGATTGAACTAAGTAGGCAAAGCCACAAAATATCTCCATACCTGCAGAAAAACAGTGAGATAAAAGTATGTGCCTGAACCTTTTCCAGTCTTATCCAGTTTACTAAATCTTGACAAATCTACTGAAAGTCATGCTGAAAAATACATTCCAGTAAGAGAAATCTACTGAAAACTTGCCTTACATTCTCCATTTGCAAAGCTTTTCTCCTGCCAAGTATAATGTACCAAAATGCATAAACTGGAGTAAAGTGTGAATAAAAATTCATATATTACTGAAAATAACAAACACAAAAATGTGTTATATTAGGAGAAATTGTTTTGCAAAAACGTTTATATTAGAAGAAATATGCACTGAAATGCTGGTTAATTTTCCTGAGGACTTTAAAAACGAAAATCACAAACTTATGTGGAGAACTGATGGAGAACCAATTAATATTGGAAAAATGAGAAACTATGAGAAACCTTAATTTGCTCATCCCTAATGTGGGAAGGGGTTTTTACTAAACAATTTTCAAACCAGAGTTAGTGCCTCTCCTCCAGTTTCCAAACATCTTTCCCATCACACATTTCTATGTACCATAAAAAAATAGTTCCACATAGCTGAGAAAATCTGAGGTGCGCAAATTCTTCCTCTAAAGAGTCTGGTTCAATGCAGCCTTCAACTGAAGTTCCCTGTTTTATTAAACCATATGTGCCATATTAACTCTGTTCAAGTTATTGCTCACCAATTTTGTTGTTGACAGAAATGCTCATTGAACTCCAGCGGCAGCTTTTCAAATAATAGACTTCACTAGAACTCTGCTGCAACCATAGAATGATATGAATAACGTTAAGATTTGATGAAATGGTTTTCTTATGTTGCTTAATGACAATGTGGCTTATGCAAGTATCCCAAGTTTCCATTAAGGGATATTTTGAATCACTTCAATAAATCTTCAGATGATTTTCAGATATCACTTAATGCCTTCCAGTTGACATAACAAATGAACCATTTCAGATTTCATTGAAACCTCTTTAGTACGTGTCAGCATTCTTTCTTAGAATACTCTCCTAATGTGACAAATTATAGTAAGTCATTCCGAGGTTCCCTCGCACCATGACTACTAGAAAGTATTATTCACTGCTTTGTGAATCACTTTAGATTGCATAGCAACTCATGTTTTTTTATCACATAGCAGAAGTAGCAGAAATAAAAACCTGTCAGGGTAGAAAATTTCCCTTTCCATCACCTCATTTTAGTGGCCGCTAAATAATGTTGTATTTTATGCCCATAATGAGAGGAGATACTTTCCACCTTCATTTGTCAGAGACTTGGCTACAGAGCACGATACCACAGAAATAATGGGCTACTTGACCTTAGAGTTCAGACCATTTTCATGAACAGCACATCTGTTAAATGCAGGAGATGGTAGTTCCATAAGGAATAAAAGCTTTCACCAAGCATTAGATACAGAAATTTGTATTCTGGTCTTATTCCTAAATTTGTATTCCTACTATATATATTTCACCTGGTAATATATACTCTGCAAGGGAAATGTCTTTTTTTAATGCTATTAATAAATGTATGATTGAAACAATTTCTGATGTTTTTTCACAACTTCATTAGGCTGCAGTTCACTGCAGTTACCACTCCAATGACAACATACTTAGGATTGCTCTGCTAGATGACAGATAGATAGATAGTTACTGTAGACACACGAAGAATGGTCTATGCTACAATTCTATCCTAAACTGAAGTCCCATATTGTTAGATCCCCACTTCTGAAGCCCGCCCCATATAGCCGTGTTAAACGATCTTTTTAAAATTTTCTAATACATTTTTGCTCACCCATTATCTATGCTTTATTAAGTATTCTATGTATATGTTTAAAATCTACGTTTGGTTCTTGCTCCTATTTATTTAATAATTATTCACTTAGATTCATACTGTTATGATATTTATTTAGATGTCTTGCTTATGCTGGTCTATGGCATGCCTGTAGACATGCCTTATGCCATTCTTTCAAGGATCCATATTTAAAACATTTTTTTAAAAAAACCTAAGCTATTCTTAATTTTAAACTATATATTTATGTAGCATATCTGGTCCCCTCCCCTGCCACTGAATCTATTATACAGAAAAATCCAGTACAAAAAAAAAAATAATAATGTTGTAATTTGGACAGAGATGCTTTGTAAGGTCAATGTGGTTGTGTCTAGTTATTAATTACTCAGTCATCAACTATTAACTTTACAAATTACTGTGATTAATGCTCATGTTTGCATAAATGAGGAATATCAGTAACAACTATTGAAAAGCCACATTCATTGTTATATTGGGATATTTCTTTTTTTATTTTAAAAAATTAGTATGCAGCTAAAAGCTATCCCCTTTTGTCACTCATACAATGCGCTTTCAGTGATAAGTCAGAGTGAATTTCTCCACAGAATCCAAATGGATCTAGGATTGTGACACTTCATTTTTAAAGAGTTGTAGGTTGAATTGTAAAAGTAAAAAATAATTTTAAAATCTCATAACGAGCTTAGGACAGCATGGGCAGCAATGAGGGATTATGTAAGATGTAGCTCCCAAACACCTGGAAGGCCACTGGTTGACCATCCTTGATATAAACAAGTGAACATTATATTGAAAACCAAACTCTATGTCACTTGTGACTTAATCCAAATGTGAATATATGTTGCCAAAGAGAGAGAGAAACCAGAGTATTAAACCTCTTTGACATCCTACCCTCACAATCAGTGCTGGATTTATGTATAAGCTAAATAAGCTATAGCTTAGGGCCCCACTCTCTTGAGGGCCCCCCAAAAAAATTAAAGGGGAAAAACTGGATGTACATTTCCAAAATATAAGATTAAAAACAAATAAAATAAAACCTACATACAGCAACAGTGTTTTGTGTTGTGTAGGCTCCTGTGATATAAGTCATGGGCCCCGCCTGTTAGCCTGCTCCCTAAAATATCACTGGTTTGCTCATTTCTATATAAATTACTTTGATAAAATACATATTTTGTTATGTGCAAATAGCTTTAGACACCTATTAGGTCCATAAGTTACCATATAGCGTATATTCAACACAAAAAACAGCAACAATTTGTTGTTGACAAAGGACCACTGGACATATAAAGGGCCGCATTACCTTCAGTAACTTAGGGCCTCATCAAACTGAAATCCTGCCTTGCTCACAATTATAAAGAACTCTGTTCTGGGTCTTATTTTTGTGCCAGCTATTAATGGACAAATCATATGCATTGTTTGTCCTGACAAAATAAATAAATAAATCGCGGTGAGCCCAGAGAAATACAAAATAGCCAAAGGCTCGACATTTTGTTCTCCTTCATTGCCCTAGACAGCCACAGGCACTCTCGTGGAATCTAGAGACTTTGGTATCATAGATACCTTGCTAACCTAAATCAATTTGCACCTCTCTATGCAATGAAGAGAACTAATAGTACATATTGGATTTCAACCGCCATCCAAAGCATTTTGTTAGAGCAGGAGAACAGCAGTAAGTTTTCTCCCTACAATATACATTATCTACTTCCCCACAGAGATTATCTGTTCCGTGAAAAACTAGCCTCTACAAGAGAGAGAGTGGCCTTCAGAGCTATCACTTCTTTTTAGTCTTTGCTTTCCAGTAGGGGGAGGCAGCCAATGATCTCAGACCAACAAATCTATCAAACCTCAGAGAAAAAAAGCAGCAGGATTCAGGAATACATTGCGAGGAAACATTTTCAAGAGCGTATTGTTAGGAAATCCTTTGATGGAAAAGCAGCCTCGTTGCATAATCACTCCAAGGTACAAGACGTGCATATTTTGCTTTATTTTTCGAAATCCAAAGTATAAAAAAGTGTGCATCACCATCTTATTTTTCATTTTCCTCCCCACACCCTGCAATACCTATTAAAGGGAAACTACAGTGAATGGTTACATTCATTGTACGAGGAAGGAAATACTTGACATTTAGATTGCTGCAACTGAGATGGGACTTCCTGTGAACAATAATAGAATACAATGCAACAAGTTTTTGTGCATAGTTTGGTTAGATATTCAGGGTACTGGGGAGGGGGACAGGGGTGTAGGAAGGGGGGTGCAGTGGGTGCCATCTCTGGTGTCATTTCTGAGGGAGGTGACAAAATCCCCCCTGAGTGGGGATCGCCCTGTCGTTTGCCCCCCTGGGTGGGGATCGCTACGTTGATTGCCCCCCTGGGGCCGATTGCCCAAAACCATTCAAAAACCAAGGCATGGCTTCCGATTGGCTGCAGAAACTTCCTGCACTGAAGCAGAAGCCGCTTCGGACATTCCGCTTATGGGATCATCTTAATAGATGGTCCTGGTTGCATGCAGGCTCTGAACCTGGTTCCCCCCACCCTAGCATGGGTGGAGCTATCACCCTCACGCCGGGGTGGCAACACAATCACCCAGGGCTATTGCCCAATCATGTCAAAGGGTGATAGTGGGGGAAAGTATAAAAGCAGTGGCACGATGTGTGCCTGGCTCCTGCTTTGCGCTACCAAACACCCGCCCACCCTCCCTTTAATTAGATCCTTTGGCCTTGCTTTGGACTTTGGTTGGTTGCCCGGCTTGAGTTGGGGGCCGGGTAGGAATTTTTTCCATTTGGCAAATTGGCACAGGCCACTTGGTTTTTGCCTACCTCTTAGCAATTGTCACAACTTTGTAAGGTTTGGCGGTTAGGCATTGGCTTATGGTGAATGGGGGAGGGGAGGTCGGCCATCGCCTGCCCCTCCAGTTTCAATGGTATTCTGCTAAAGGAAGCTGGGGCCTGGATCCTGTCTGAAGTCTGCTTGAAGGGTGAGGGCCATGCCAGGCCTCTGGGAACACCAGGGGAGATGCAGACGGATTCCCCCAAAGCAATTTCCCTTTGGGTGGTTTACCCTTATAGACTTCCTGCAAAGGGGGCAGAAGTCAGATATAGTCTTGCCAATGCCTAAGCCAAAACCACTCTCATTCCTGTAATCAATAAAGTTGTGGCCAAATTTTTGCCCCAAAACCTTAAAATATCCATTTCTGTGTGAATTTATTTATCCTAATGTGGGGTCGGCTTAAGGGTCTTGCCACGCAACTGAAAAACGTTTGAAAACTGGAACACTTACTTCCCGGTTTTTGGCGTCCAGGGGCCAATTTGTTCATCAATTAAACCATTCGAGAACCAAGGCACCGCTGTACTGAGCTCAATGGTGCAATGTTCTGGCTGAATGTAAGGCAGCCACCTACATTCCTAAGTTCAAAAGCAAGTCAGCAGTTACAGAACATTGTTTTTGTGTGGATTTGCTTGAGTTTAGCTGCTGTGACATGCAAGAAACTTAAAGCAATATATCATTTGCCATGATTATGTAGTAGATGCATCTTTAAAGTAACGTTGAAAGCTAAGAACTTTGAGCATCAGCTCATGCATTTCTCCATGCAACATAAGCATTGACTTCTTGCCACAATTAATTACTAACACTACAGCACTACGCATAGTAGTCAAAGCTAAAAATATGCCTCCAGTCTTCAAAATACCAAGGGATTAATGCAAATGTTTCATTAGCATGCCTAAAAGGAACTGTGCTGTTGCTCAGTGTTACAGCGGAGGAGAAAAGACAGCAGTCTGTTTTTCATAAATGGGGGGGGGGGGGAGGAACCTAATTGTTCTACCCTCTAGAACTGGAAATGTTAATTGCCAATCACGCCAAGATCAAACATATATTTGCAAAGCAATTTCAACCCTGAATATATGATACGATTTTAAGCACTAAAAGCTATATAGTAATCTGCTGGCCTGTTTCCATTCCTCATAGTAGATATTCTTGCAAAGGCTTGTACAAGGTGGCTGGATGTCTAAAGGGACCTAGGAGTACGTAACCCAAAACCCCAATTTATAGGAGTCTACTGACATTCATAAGGGATGCAGGTGGCATTGTGGGTTAAACCACAGAGCCTAGGACTTGCCGATCAGAAGGTCAGCGGTTCAAATCCCCACGATGGGGTGAGCTCCCGTTGCTCGGTCCCTGCTCCTGCCAACCTAGCAGTTCGAAAGCACGTCAAAGTGCAAGTAGATAAATAGGTACTGCTCTGGCGGGAAGGTAAACGGTGTTTCCATGCTCTGCTCTGGTTCACCAGAAGCGGCTTTGTCATGCTGGCCACAATACCTGGAAGCTGTACGCCGGCTCCCTTGGCCAATAAAGCGAGATGAGCGCCGCAACCCCAGAGTCGGTCACGACTGGACCTAATGGTCAGGGGTCCCTTTACCTTTACCTTACTGACATTCATAGAGTAGTAAACTGGCAAAATTTGGTGATGCTTGTTGAATTTGAGTTAGAGAGACCTGGGTTCACAACCCTGATCACACATGCATTACTGAGCGTTGGAATACACAACCTTTCCAATTTTCCAATTCTATGATTCGACATTTTACCATATTTTCAATATTCATTGTGAGTTACGAAACACTATAGCATTGTTAGAAGTATATATTAAAAATACTTAAATATTTATAATAAAATGCAAAGAACAAAGTTGGAGATTCTGGTGATGTTGAAGTGGAATGTGTGTTGGGACTTGACAATGTGAGAATTAGGGAAGGCCCTGGAGGGCCCCGACATACCGCCTGAGAATGGAGAAGATTTTCGCCACATTCTGCTGCTGTAAGGTAAATAAAAAAAAAGGCAAGCTGGCTTTTATATTCTCTAAATTTCCTGCCCTCACCAATTTTAATTCTGTCTTGGCCGGAACAAAATGCAAAACGCCACTCAGGGGAACATAGTACCTGCAATTTCAGAACAGTTATCTAGTATGAAGCTTTTAAGAAGCACTTTCCTTAAAATTGTGCCGTTGTGCCACTTTCAAGCTCTGCTCCTTCCTTTGTTCTCTATTGTGTCTTAGAAGCTTCAGAAGTCTGATAGGCATGCTTCTCCTACTCAGGCCTATCAATTTTGTCCTTTCCCTTCCAACTAGCATTGCTCTCTCTTTGTTTGACTGGAGCTGAAATTGACATGGCCGTTTTTGTTTGGCAACTCTTCCACGTACCCAGAGAAGCCCTTATTATACTAAAACATCCTTGAGCACCAGGCTTATTGATAGATGGAAAATGAGTTACATGACCCAGAAGAAGTCCCTTTCCAAGCTTTGATAGCATTACACAACTCAAAGAGCAATTCCCCCTCCCTTTCCCCTCCCCTGTGTTTGGCAGCAACTTAATCTGGCTGTAATATTATTTTGGTTGCCCCCCCCCCAACAACTACAACCTCTCATGATTCTTTTCTTCTGAGGGTGATTAGAGATGGCTATTTTGCCACACGACTGCACTTGACACATGATGACATTCTCATTGCTACTTAAGAGAGTCATATAGATTTCACGATAGCCAGGGTAGGGCCCTCAAGACATTGAAGGACAACAGTTCCCAGCATCCCGGACTATTGGTCATGCTGGCTGTGGCTAATTGTCAGACTCCCAGCTCTACCTCTCCTTTAAATCAGAACCAGTGAAGGTGGTAAAGGTCCTGTTTGAGTGCCTGGAGGCGATTGGAGGATGGATGGCGGCTAACAGATTGAGGTTGAATCCTGACAAGACAGAAGTACTGTTTTGGGGGGACAGGGAGCGGATGGGTGTCGGGGATACCCTGGTCCTGAATGGGGTAACTGTGTCCCTGAAGGACCAGGTGCGCAGCCTGGGAGTCATTTTGGACTCACAGCTGTTCATGGAGGCGCAGGTTAATTCTGTATCCAGGGCAGCTATCTACCAGCTCCACCTGGTACGCAGGCTAAGACCCTACCTGCTTGTGAACTGTCTCGCCAGAGTGGTTCATGCTCTAGTTATCTCCCGCTTGGACTACTGCAACGCGCTCTACGTGGGGCTACCTTTGAAGGTGACCCAGAAACTGCAATTAATCCAGAATGCGGCAGCTAGACTGGTGACTGGGAGTGGCCACCGGGACCACATAACACCGGTTCTGAGAGATCTGCATTGGCTCCCAGTACGTTTCCGAGCACGATTCAAAGTGTTGGTGCTGACCTTTAAAGCCCTAAATGGCCTCGGTCCTGTATACCTGAAGGAGCGTCTCCACCCCCATCGTTCAGCCCGGACACTGAGATCCAGCACCGAGGGCCTTCTGGCGGTCCCCTCATTATGAGAAGTGAGGTTACAGGGAACCAGACAGAGGGCCTTCTCGGTAGTGGCGCCCGCCCTGTGGAACGCCCTCCCATCATATGTCAAAGAGACAAACAACTACCTGACATTCAGAAGACATCTTAAGGCAGCCCTGTTCAGGGAAGTTTTTAATATGTAACGCTGTACTGTTTTTAACACTTGATTGGGAGCCGCCCAGAGTGGCTGGGGAAACTCAGCCAGATGGGCGGGGTATGAATAATAAATTATTATTATTATTATTATTATTATTATTATTATTACTCCAACAACATCTCAAGGGCACCACGTTGATATAGATAAATGGGCTTCTGGGTTCTGAAGCGCCAGAAATAAAAGCAAGGGTGAGCCCACGGAGGGGACAAAAATCATCATTCTGTTCTTAGAGGCAATAAAGGTTTCAACATTCCAACTCTGAATATAAAATGCAGCGGGAGGCCCCATTAGCTAAAGTGTTGCTTCAGGTTAAGAATAGTTTCAGGTTAAGAACGGACCTCCGGAATGAATTACGGTAAGTACTTAACCTGAGGTACCACGGTATATATATATCTGTATCATTTAATACAGTGCGACTTGCATAAGAATGGTGCTGTTAGGCCTGACACGTCTTACACTTAATTTGAGGTTCATGATTAGGAAACCTATGAATTCTGGTGGCCCTTGGCTCTGAAGAATAACAATGCATTGATATATTAGGAACCATATATTAGGAACCATTTGTAAAAAGCATCTGAATGTTCAAACCTACATTTGTCAAACCGTTATGTATATGTTAAGGCGCATGTAAGGTGGAATGCCAATGAGAGTACTTACATACTATTGAACTGGTTTTAATTTTAAGTATAACTTTTAAGATGGTGAAGTGTCTGACTCCTTTGCAGAGAATAATAAACTAGAATAAATTCCAGGGTGTTGCTTATACTATGGGAAAAAGTGGTCCTGTTTGGTTAGGCACAAAAAGAAACTGCAGTCAAGCATTTAAGATCAAACAATTCACTAATTAAATTGGAGGAGGATCAGGGAACTGTTTCACTTTTGATATTGTTTATTTTTATTAATACAATGAGGATTATATGCCTTACTGAGAAGATAAACTTCCTTTGAGAAACTGAGAATTATATCCAATTTGAAAACTTTTGTTCCCCGGTAGCTTAGAAACAGAGTAGTTAAATAGCCTTGTGCTGAATGTAATAGTACAAATATTTTTGAATTAGCTGCTGGGTGATCCTCAAACTTATTGAGGACTCATGGGACATCTGACTCCCTACAGGGAAGGAACTAAGCAGAAAAAATCCTGGGGTTCCACACCCTCCATTGTGCCACTGGGACTCAGTTTAGTAAAATGAAACAAAATTTGTCATTCATATGGGAATTGGACAAATCTGTCAATTTTGGTTTTTCATTTCCCAAACCAGATTTCCACATCAGTTTGCAGATTTTGGAAAATCCTTTTGAATATTCACCAGTGCATTTTAATACACATTTCACCTAATATGCACATTCTTATACAGCGGTACCTTGGCTTACATACGCTTCAGGTTACATACGCTTCAGGTTACAGACTCCGCTACCCCAGAAATAGTACCTCAAGTTAAGAACTTTGCTTTAGGATGAGAACAGAAATTGTGCGGCGGTGGCGTGGTAGCAGCAGGAGGTCCCATTAGCTAAAGTGGTGCTTCAGGTTAAGAACAGTTTCAGGTTAAGAACAGACCTCCGGAACGAATTAAGTACATAACCAGAGGTACCACTGTATGTTATTTTGCATCATATAATGTATTTTGAAAGGTATATCCCCTAAAATAATGCAGTTTCGTATGCTACTTTCACTAATATATGCCTTTTTAGACACACTTTCTCCTTCTATACACATCCCCCCATCCATTTTGTGGTTGGAGAACTGTATCACAAAGATTGGAGAAGAGCAAATTCTGAAGGCTAGCTGCATTTTAACTCACATATTGCTTTGGGAATTTACCAAGCATCCCTACTTCCAAGTAGGAAAAAGATACATTGTATGTGAATGGGATGATAAACCCTGATGGAAACGATGCCTTATGAGGAACGGCTAAGGGAGCTGGGCATGTTTAGCCTGGAGAAGAGGAGGTTAAGGGGTGATATGATAGCCATGTTCAAATATATAAAAGGATGTCATATAGAGGAGGGAGAAAGGTTGTTTTCTGCTGCTCCAGAGAAGCAGACACGGAGCAATGGATCCAAACTACAAGAAAGAAGATTCCACCTAAACATTAGGAAGAACTTCCTGACAGTAAGAGCTGTTCGACAGTGGAATTTGCTGCCAAGGAGTGTGGTGGAGTCTCCTTCTTTGGAGGTCTTTAAGCAGAGGCTTGACAACCATATGTCAGGAGTGCTCTGATGGTGTTTCCTGCTTGGCAGGGGGTTGGACTCTATGGCCCTTGTGGTCTCTTCCAACTCTATGATTCTATGATTCTATATTCTGGAACTAAGGACAATTATATTCCACTTTTACTACTGTTGTCCATTCATAAATGCAGCCAAAAAATGTATACCAACAGAAGAGATTCCAGGATGAAATCTGAGGCAGAGGGAATACAGCTGCAGAGGGGACCTGGTTTATGATGTATAAAATGTAGACATGGGGTTTAAATATATTTCATAATAAGGATACCTCTTTCTCAATAGGATTATTTTGTTTTAATCCTTGTAATGAAGAGCTAAGCAAAATTAAACCAAGAGGTTCTGCTGTTAGGTGCTGGAGTGAGCCTGAGATTTTTATTTTCCCAGTTCAACAGCAAATACGAACATATGTTTATTTACCCTTCATGCAAAGTTGTAGAAGATTTTGTCTACCTGGGTAGACAGCAACTTCTCCATCGACACAGAGCTGGACCAGCTTACTGGCAAAGCAGCTACGGCAATGGCTTACCTCTCCAAAAAGGTATGGGGGGAGGGCTGTCTTAAACATATGCAGTGCCAGGGTGCAAAGATCCGCCTGGTGCCTCCCCCCCCCCCGGTTGCCCGGTCCCAGGTGCGCAGGAGGGTGGAGCCGGCCAGCTGCCTCAGTGTCTCGCTGGCTTGGTCGTCCTCGAACTCGTGGCGCAAAGCCGCCTGCAGCAAAAGAGCCCACCACAGTGCTCTGACCGATGGGCGGGCTCTTCCCCAGACTCAACTCTCAGGCCCTGGACTCTTGGCCTGGCGCCCAGGTGCCCCACACCCCTAGCACCTATGGGTAAGACAGCCCTGTATGGGAGAATGTGATGATATCGACCAATACAAAGATGAAGGTCTACCAATCTAGAATGTTGGGCACACTGTTTTACAGAAGCGAGTCATGGGCAGTTTACAAGCACATTCCATATGCGTTGCACCATCTGGTTCTTGTGAGCTGTGTCTGACCAGTGTGCAGAAGGTGTAATATTTAATATTAATGCCAGCCTAAGATAATTTCAGTTTCCAGAGTCCCCACATGCCCCACGCCCAAGGCCAGTGTGTTACTCTGAGCTGTGAATATTGCTTCTGGTAAAATTATCCTACTTTAGCCACATTCTGCATATGTAAATGAGCAATGACTATCATTGATCTTGATGAGATTGCAATGCTTCTTTGTTACCCCTTATTTTATTGCATTGCATTTGAATGTAAGGATGTTTAATTCTAGGCGCGAGTGAGAGAGAACCATAAGTGATATCTGACCCCCCAGGAAGATAGGCAGCAGTAATTATACCTGAACTATTCAGTGTTTGCAATGGGAAAATAGCTGTTACCCTCCAGGAATTTACCTTGATATCTTCCCTGCTGTAAATGGTACAATAGGACTTAAATTAACATTGTTCCTACTCTGCTTGCTTGGGATTAATTAGCCTTTCCATAGCATTCCCCCTTAGCTTGTTCATGCCTAATTATACCTGTCTTTTGGTTTACATGACTCTACCTTGTAATATATATATATATATATATATATATATATATATATATATATAATCTGTACAGTAATTTGGTTTGCTCATATAGAGCTAGTTTAAATATATAGCATTTCATGGAAATGGAATTAGATTGGACTCACCCACTTTGCTGTGTGATAATAGTTGCTGCTTTCGCCATAGCCTAAGTCTTCCAGCAAAATAAAAAAATAGAGAGAGGAATTCAACGTCACATTAAAGCTGAATTCTACCTTGATGTTTTCAGATGCTCAGTGCAGCCATGAGCAAAGATGTGGTGAAACCCTTGGTGTGATAACCTGTGGTTTGGGGAAGCAAAACACTAATCTGAGTCAAGACTCCACAGTGCTGTGCTTGAAAAACCACCTTTGCTTGCTCCACAAATAAAAAGTGGTATGTCATCGAATAAACTGCAGTTCACCAACAGTTTGGTTGCCCTACAACCCTTCATATGCTATTGCATCTGCCAGAGTTGCAGCAAAGAGTTCATTTTGCTCTGGGTGCAAAATATATGCAACTAAAGAAGCAAGTTTGGTCATATTTAAGCTTTAAACTGAAAGGAGAGGAGCTAAGTAATGGAATGCAGGGCAGCTGATACTTACCATGGTTGTTACACAGATATACCCACCAACTGTGGAGTCTCTCAACTGCTATCAACATCTGAAGGCCCACTATCTAGGAACTAAAAGCCAGGGTCTCTCTTCGTTGTTATTGCGTCTCCATGTAACTGGGAAGTAGCTGTTTTCACATTTCAACACATTTCTCTATCTTTACACATGTATGGAGGGTTTCTTCTTCTTCAACAAAGCAGACAGGGAGAGAAGCGAATGCTGGAAGTCAATTTTGTTATCACGGCTCAGGCAAGTTACATGGGTAATTCCCATTAACGTTAATAGAGAATTACCTGCTTAAATTCCCTCTGCATCAGCACAAGTTAAAATCCCCTGGAATGTAAATAGGTAGCTAGGGTGTAACTAGAAGGTCACATGGGGCTAATTCGATGAGTATTAAGTGTGAAATTGGACACTTGCATCCCTCCTCCTGTTTTGATTTCTGTAGGAAACAAGTCAGTTAAATAAGGGCTTCTGGCTGATATTTTTGTCCAAGCTTACCACAAGATCTCTGTTTGTGTATAGATACTACATGTCCTGTTCAAGTTAGGGATCTCATCAGTGGGATACGTTTTACTTCCGATAATTCAGCAGGACATGATTGGACTATAACTGGCCTGCATTTTTGCTTCCATTTTTTGAGTACAAAAAATAACTGAAATTGTTGTTATTGCATTGGAAATGGAGACTGTGCTTTTCATTCCTTTGGCTGGCTTTTAGCATTCCATCTCTCAATGCTAGTACAGTGGTACCTCAGGTTAAGAACTTAATTCGTTCTGGAGGTCCGTTCTTAACCTGAAACCGTTCTTAACCTGAGGTACCACTTTAGCTAATGGGGCCTCCTGCTGCCGCTGCGCCGCCGCCACGCAGTTTCTGTTCTCATCCTGAAGCAAAGTTCTTAACCAGAGGTACTATTTCTGGGTTAGCGGAGTCTGTAACCTGAAGCGTATGTAACCTGAAGTGTATGTAACCCGAGGTACCACTATATTTGGTTTTCTTAAAATAAAGTTCAGGCCTGTGAAAAAATATAATTAGGAATGGGTCAGATTCTGTACGCCATTTCCCCCCTCTCTAATAAAACAGGAAAATCCAAGTGGTATTTAAGTGTGCATTTGTACCAGTAAGAATTATTAGAAACAGTAGAACTCGAAGTGACTTGAAGTAATTCTCATGGTCCCACGACCTTTTATTGCATTCTAAAAATGTCTGTGCATATACTAATTGTGCTTGCTTTATGCTGCATATGCATTGTCCATTTTATTACAATGCCCTTACAGATATGCCAGTCCCGTCAATGTCTGAAAGATTCTCTTTTCCTATTCATTTCAGTGGACCCACTTTACCAAAATGAGGCTGCTCAGAGAATCTACCACTCAAAGTGAAATATGGTGTCAGATTCTAGCCTCTAAAGAAAAGTGAGCTTTTAGAAAATAATTGCTCTTAGTGGAGCTTCATTTTTTACTGTCTTTGAATAAGCTGTTGTTTACTGTAAATGCTGGTTGGGGGGGGGGGGGGAGAGGAGAGAATATGAAGAACTGCAAGATGCAGCAGATAGGAGGCAAATAGGAGGCAAATAACACTGCGTTTTTTAAGAGAGCACAGCTGTAGCCTAGAATGGGACTAGCTGCTGGTAAAGGATAATGTGATGGAGTTGCAGAGTTTTGTTGTCTGGTGATGACTAATGGAATGGCTGCAGGTCTCCTTCAGAGCTGCTCAGAGTCCAAGATGAAGGAAAACATGGTGCCTTCAACCATTAAGGATATAAGAATAGCCATGCTGGATCACACCAAAAGCTCAATCTTGTTCTCACAGTAGCAGTTGAAACTTACTTCATCTTTGGTGATGGGCAGTGTGCATCTGAGAACAAAAGACTGATTTAAATGTGGGGTGGGGGTGGGGAGGCCAGACCTTCTGCCCTCTGCCCTCTAGCTTAAGCCCAGTCTTTGGGGAGGGGGAATTTGATCCTGCTTTTATACACACAGGTGTACACGTGCTCACTGAGCATCTGTTCAAGGTTCTTCTTGGCTCTCCTGGACAGCCTTCTCACTGGTGCACTCTTGTTAGGACCTTCATTAAAAGTAACAAACAGTAGTACGTCAGTTCTAAGTTATATCTAGTAGGAAGGAATTTGAAGTGCCTGATTCTGGGGGCAGCTGGGGGACAAGAGACAGAATGCAAGTTAAATTGGGAATGATTTTTTCTTTGAATTTCAATATGTGTGCACATGCTTTTTTAAAGGGAGGGGAGCTCTTCTTGAACCAGTTGTGCCGTTCACAGAATATTATGCTGTTTGTAATATTCCAGTCCATTTGAAGTCTGAATATGCCTTTCACTGGCAATTTGAAATGTTAATCATATATAGAGTGTGAGTTGAAGGCCCATTGTAATCACATCCAGTGACTTTAATGTGCTTTGAAACAGGCCAGTGCAGTCCTACGACGTAGATATACAATGGAAAAATGCAAACAATAAAAAGGTTAATACAAATGCATTAGAATTGTTTGTGCACCTACTGATCCGAAATGATTTTTATGGGCCTGTTGGCAACCAGATTAGGTGCATATATTTAGCTGAAGGCTTGGAGGAGTTTCACAGTTGGTAGTTTTATCATGTATTTTGCAGCATTAGTAAATTAAATGGAACTGCTCTTTGTTCAGAGAAAGAAGAAATTCCTTTTAAAATGGCTTATTTTTAGGAGACACAGAGTGCCTACCCAGCACTCTGACATATTGACTCTTCCAAAGCTGGTCTTATGAGGCCTTAGGCAACATTTTAAGTTTATTCTTCAAAACTAGAGTAATCATCATAATTGAACCATACCTCATAAAATTTGTTCAGTTGTTCCCTTAGGCTCTATGAAAGATGTAGCTTATTAACTCTTGTTTCCAGCTAGGTACATTTAAATTTTAAAACAGACTATTGAAAATCTATTCTCCCCTTTTACATATCTGCACTCCGTTCATAAAAATGAAGGTGTGAGAGTACTGGGTTCTGAAGCGCCAGAAATAAAAGCAAGAGTGAGCCCACGGAGGGTACAAAAATCATCATTCTGTTCTTCGAAGCAATAAAGGTTTCAACATTCCGACTCTGAATATAAAATGCAGGTTAATATTCTTCACCATTTTTGTGTGTCAACAGAGTGATATAACAGAATGATAGAACTGTAGGAGCTGTTTGTAGCAAGAGGCGTGTCTTTTTAGTATCCCCATGGAGTGGCAGGCAGCCCTACCTTCTGCTATTTACCAATGTCAGAGCGGTGCAAAGAGCAAATTCAAATTATACTACGCAGCTGGCCAGACAGCAAGGGGCATCCAATTGTTATGTCTCATAACCACCTTTTTTTCAAGGTGCAAGGAGGGTTGTGATTTCCAAATCCCTTCCCAAACCGTCTCTGTGCTGGCTACAAAGATTTCTAGCTGTAACCAGACTGTGTTTGGTGAGGTAACTGTTTCACTGCATGGAAATCTGTGACATACTGAACTTTGATTTTGCTGCACATGCTGAGCTGATTTCGGCCATGTGAAGAGCGGGCCATTTTTCACATGAACCTACCCAAACCCTGAGATGTTCTTCTGAGGCCCTTCTTCAGGTGCCTTTTTCATGAGAGGTCTGGAGGGTGGCAACACGAGAACAAGTGGCTCCCCACTTGTGGAATGCTGTCCCCAAGGAGGTTTGCCTGGCGCTTTCATTATACACCAGGCATAAAAGTTCCACTTTAACCAGGCCTTTGGTTGATTGCTATCCAATGCAATTGGATGTAGTGTAATGGTTAAGAGCGGCAGACTCGTAATCTGGTGAACCGGGTTCGCTTCCCCGCTCCTCCACATGCAGCTGCTGGGTGACCTTGTGCTAGTCACACTTCTTTGAAGCCTCTCAGCCCCACTCACCTCACAGAGTGTTTGTTGTAGGGGAGGAAGGGAAAGGAGAACGTTAGCCGCTTTGAGACTCCTTCTGGTAGTGATAAAGCAGGAGATCAATCCAAACTCTTCTTTTCTTAAAATGTAGGGTTTTTTGGGGAGCGGGGGCAGATTATTCAGTCATTTCTGTTTTTATTTTTTATTTTATTATGTATTCTGTGTTTTTATATTGTGCTTTTATATTTTATCCTGTGAACCGCCCTGAGACCTCTGGGTGTAGGGCAGTATATAAATTTAATTAATAATAATAATAATAATTTATTTTATTTTATTTTACCATTTGCAGTTGCTGACTGCAACCCCTGCACAGGGATTGGCTGAAGCCTGGAGTTCCCGCTTGGGACTCCCTTGTCCACTGCTCCCTGCCAAAAGTAGGGTTTGCAACTGGTGCCATTCAGCTGACCGGTGCTCACTACAACCCTCACTGGAAGCAGCTGCAGGGGTCTTCCTTAGCAATGGTTGCTTGACGTCCAGCTTGGCTGCCAAGAAACTTTTCCTTTGCAACAACAGCTTCAACTCAGGCCAGGCTGCAAAGGAAGAAAGGAAATTAACCAGGAGTGTACTTAGTCTGCTCCCAGTTCTTTCCTTTGAAGTTGATTCACCTAACAACATGGTGGCATAATTAATAATAATAATAATAATAATAATAATAATAATAATAATTTATTTATACCCTGCCCATCTGGCTGGGCTTCCCCAGCCACTCTGGGCGGCTTCCAACAAAATATTAAAATACAGTAGTGCATCAAACATTAAAAGCTTCCCTAAACAGGGCTGCCTTCAGATGTCTTCTAAAAGTCTGGTAGTTGCTGCTCTTTGACAGCTGGTGGGAGGGCATTCCACAGGGCAGGTGCCACTACCGAGAAGGCCCTCTGCCTGGTTCCCTGTAACTTGGCTTCTCGCAGTGTCTGGGTAGAATGATGGGGTGGAGACGCTCCTTCAGGTGATTGTCAGTTGACCATCAGTGAAGTGGACTAGAAGAGATGTGGGGAGTGGGAGCTTAGGATCTGGTTGAATCCTGCTCCCCACCCCTGATGGATCCATTGTAAAATATTAACAAATGTTTGGGTTAAACGTGGGGGCTGGGTCTGAAAAGATTGGAGATACTTGGATTCAGTGAACTCTCTCTCATTTGTTTATTTCACATTGCTGGCAGCTCAGAACATGACAACTTTTTCCTCGTCACATGATAGAAAAGCAATAGGTATTGGCTCTGCTGTAGGGAAGACTGGTAGGAACATAGTCCAGGCAGCGCATGTGGATATATGTGCATGGTAGCATGTTTATTTTCA